>NC_056731.1:1660231889-1660371889 GCF_019279795.1 Protopterus annectens | reverse complement strand
CCATATAACTTTTTGCCAGTCAAACATATCATGGTGACTAAAATAGTATGTTTACAGTAGGCTGAGATGGTTCATGGATGTAGAAGTTTGTGTAATGCTCTAGAGATTGCTTCATGGTACCATCTTGCACGTTGTACTCTACTCTGTACAACCACGGTGCATTTTATAGTGTTTTGTTCCTGCCTTTACTTGACTAGTGTTTATCTGAAAGTTAGCATCTTAATCTGAATGCCTGGGGAACAGATGAACAGTAAAAAGTCAAGGACTTGTCTCAAAACATTTTGTACAATATCCAAACACACCCGTGGAGACAATAATTCAACTGCTGCAAAAAGATGGTAAAAGCAGGTTTAATTCCCAAACGAATCCTTTAGCACAGAGAAAAAACACAGTGGAGACAAGCGCTTTCGCCTGGACAATTCCAGGCTTTATCAAGTCAGAGTAAAAACAAACTGTGAAAGCACTACCTATATACCTGAATCACATGCTTAAATTGATTGTTAATTAAACAAAACAAGCTAGTAGAGAATAATTTAAAGACATATACCATTTCCTTTTAGCTTGTTACTAAAAGTCTATTGGGATGTAAATGGTTGTGTAAACCAAAATTGATTTCATATACAAATATATTAAACATATACTGTACAATAACACATTTTCTTAAAACATTACATTTAAAACTTTTAAAAACAACATTTAAGCCTACAGTATAGCATAAAACTGTAATAGACAATGAAATGTTGTCTGTACACCAAACAACCAAACTATCAGCTACTGAATTTGTTGTATAAAATGTCAACCTATATTAAAAATTGTGTGTGTTATAAGCTATAATCTGGCTCTTCTAAGTTTGAGAACTGGCCCTATGCTTAGCGTCTCATTCATGCCAGGTATACTGCTAGCATCAAGCCTAAGCTGCCAGATTAATTCCTTAAATTCAGGGTGGATTCCCAGTCTCCACCCTACTACTTGGATGAACTTGTTCAAGCACCATAAAAGCAAGTTTGAAATTAGGGCAACCAAGGGAATGTTTATAGAATGCGTTACTATCTTTCTTTTACCTATATCATAGATATGCTCATATATGCGCTTCCTAAATTCCCTTTCAGTTTTTCCTATATAAAAGCGCCACAGGTCAAGCAATACCCAATGTATACCACACCTTTCGTGTTACAAGTGTAGTGACCGTGTGGTTTCAAGTTTGTTTTACGTGCTTTAAGATATAGATGGTTACTATTGATAATAAAAGGGCACTGTTTGCGTGCGCATTTAAAGGTGCCATTCCTTTGTTGAGTTGTCATACAAGTAGTGATATGTCTTTGCTCAAACACCTCTTTTAAATTACGACCTCTTTTTCTAACAAAAGCTGGTCTCTTTGGAATCAAGTTTTAAATTCATCATTGGTTTGTAACACAAACCAAAACTTATTGATTGTGTTCTCTATCTCCCTTGAATTCTCAGAAAAAGTATAAATAAAATAGCTAGAATTCTCCTGTGCTTGTGTGCTGGAGGGCCTTGGGATGGGGATACCAACATCATTGTTCCCAAACAATGGTGTATATAACGAGTCCCTTTTACTAAGAATCTCATGGATAAGGTTATTCACCAAATAATCCGGATAACCTCTCTCTGTAAACATCACCCTAAGGTTGTTAGCTTCAGCAATGAAATCAGGCAATCTGCTACACATACGAGATGCCCTAATAAGCAGACCTTTAACTATTCCTTTCTTTTGTTGGAATGGGTGTTGGCTGTTGAAATGTAGCAGAGAATTGGAAAATGAAGGTTTTCTATAAACCTTGGAGTATAATTCCATTGATTGTGCATCTCTAAGGATTGCTACATCTAAATAATGAAGCTCATTCTCACTGATTTCATGAGTAAATGTAAGGAAATCAGTGGAAGAATTGATATATTCCAGAAAACCTATTACTTGATCTCTAGTGCCGTCCCAGATGATACAAATATCATCCAGGTAACGGCAATAAAAGTGATGTACTGTGCCCAAGGGGACTGGAAAATGTGCACCTGCTCCCATCTATGTAATACCGCATTGGCATATACGGTAGCGCAGGAAGCACCCATGGCCACTCCTTGGTTTGTTTAAACAATTCCCCGTTAAAAAACACATAACTGTTGTTAAGAACAATATTTAACAACTCAGAAGTTAAGTTAATGATATTGCTACTTAGCCTGGTTTCATGTTTGAGAAAATCAGTAAACCATTCAACACCAACACTATGGGTATACTGAAATAACTCCTTAATATCCACAGTGATCATTAATGAAGATGTGAGGCATTTTTCTTTTGGAAAAAGTCTGAGAAACTCCCATGAGTCTTTTATCACATGGGTCATGGCCAGGGTGTACTGTTTAGTGACAAAATCTATAAATTTAGAAATAGGTTCCGTTACCGCACCTGCACCTGAGACAATTGGTCTGAATGGTAACGGGCTGATGCCTTTGTGGGTCTTAGGGATTCAAAATAATAGGAACCCTGGGTTTATTCACTAGTAGAAAGTTATAAAGCTGCTCATTAATAGCTCCTTGTAAAAGATAATCATATAATGTATATTTAATCTTAGCCAGGGCTATGTTATACTCATTACGGGATATGAGACAGTATTGTTGGTCATCATGCAGCATATTATGTATACTTTCTTCATAGGTGTGGTCATACATAAGTACAACACCAACCCTTGTCCGGCTTCATTACCCTGACATGTTCCCTGGATAGCATTGAGATGTATTCAAGTTCTTGTTTAGTTATATTAGATTGCTGCATGTTCGTAGAATAAAGGAACTTATCACGCAGTTCATGTTCCACTAGCTCCTCATACAGTTTCAAAGGTTGTACCATGGGTGGATTAAATGTACTTTTTCTGTTAAGCCCATTTGAGTTATATACTGTGTTTTTGAAAAAATGTTTCAAATTTAGTGCTCTGGTAAATAATTTAAGATCTACCAGTAAGTTAGCTAAATTAGTTCTGTGGGAAGGTACAAATTGAAAGCCTTTGGTAAAAATACCAAAGGCTATAGGGTCTATTGAAACATCAGTAAAGTTATAAATGCTGAAGTTATTCATTTTAAACACCTTACAATTGACTGCATCCACTATTTGGATGCAATCATAGTATGCATCCAACTCAACCAAAGGGCATGGAGCAGTAACTGAAGTTGGATAAGGGGCTTTGTCATCGTAGCTTCCTACGCTTATTTGTTGTTCCATCTGGCCCCTGGCCTCTGTGGTTTGTACCCCCATCCCCCGGTTCTCCCCGGGGGATAGTGAAAATCCTGATTTCGTTCCTTTCTATCTTTCTCAGCCAAACTTGCTTTTATGGTGCTTGAACAAGTTCATCCAAGTAGTAGGGGTGGAGACTGGGAATCCACCCTGGAATTTAAGGAATTAATCTGGCAGCTTAGGCTTGATGCTAGCAGTATACCTGGCATGAATGAGACGCTAAGCATAGGGCCAGTTCTCAAACTTAGAAGAGCCAGATTATAGCTTATAACACACACAATTTTTTAATATAGGTTGACATTTTATACAACAAATTCAGTAGCTGATAGTTTGGTTGTTTGGTGTACAGACAACATTTCATTGTCTATTACAGTTTTTATGCTATACTCGTAGGCTTAAATGTTGTTTTTTAAAAGTTTTAAAATGTAATGTTTTAAGAAAATGTGTTATTGTACAGTATATGTTTAATATATTTGTATATGAAATCAATTTTGGTTTACACAAACATTTACATCCCAATAGACTTTTAGTAACAAGCTAAAAGGAAATGGTATATGTCTTTAAATTATTCTCTACTAGCTTGTTTTGTTTAATTAACAATCAATTTAAGCATGTGATTCAGGTATATAGGTAGTGCTTTCACAGTTTGTTTATACTCTGACTTGTTAAAGCCTGGAATTGTCCAGGCGAAAGCTTGTCTCCACTGTGTTTTTTCTCTGTGCTAAAGGATTCGTTTGGGAATTAAACCTGCTTTTACCATCTTTTTGCAGCAGTTGAATTATTGTCTCCACGGGTGTGTTTGGATATTGTTCTTAGTTGCTTCTCATTTTTCACGAGTTTTGTTCCTGTTTGGTATCATGACCACCGGCGTGGGCGTTCAACCTGCAGTTACACCCGCCTGTTACAGGAAACAGACGCTAATCTCCCTGTAACACGAGCGGAATTTAACCAGGTGTTAGACATGCTAACTGAGCTTAAGGGACTGCTAAAACAACAAAGCAAACGACGTAAGAACTTCTTCCTCTAATATCGCACCTAGCATTGTTCCACCGATACAACGGTCTACCGGAGGGGAGGTAGACGGAGTTAGGATTCCATCTGAAGTTTCTCAAGAAACCATGTGGCCCAGGAAAGTACAAGATTCTCTTACAACAAGTAATCCAGGAGCTCGCTCCAAAAAGCCAAAGACAAAATGAAAGAGTTTGATTTTGCAAACTGGGCGAACCAGCCCTTTAACTTTAACAAAGGTACTGTTAATTATGTCAACTCAGTGGCTATTGACACAGATTTTACAGCATTTAAAAACAAGCTGTATGCATTAAAAGTAATCAATGTGAGATTGACTATCTGTCAGAATGTGTCAGGACTAAGCGTATCCCTAAGGGGCTACGCTTCTTTAAATTTCCTAATTTTGTTAAACAAGGCTCTGCACAATATAAACAGCTTTGTAGTATTTTTGATAGAGCAGGCCTTGAAGTTTTAACAGTTATGATAGAGGAATATGAAAAGAAGGCCAGGGCACTTACAGAGGAATTAAATAATTTACATAACAATGTCATTTCAGACACTGACTTTGGCATGGTCAAACATGACTACGACAAAGTCTTTGATGAAGTTGACCAGTTCTGTTCTAAAATCATTTCCAGAAAGATCAAGAAACTAGAGAGATATGCATGAGTATAGGGAAGAGATAGCATATCCCTGTTACAACAAATCAACAAATAATAGTAGATACAACAGTACCTATGATAACGGAACTGATGAAGTTTTTCAGCGCAATTATAATGAAGCTCCACGTAGGAGCGAGCGTTTGGCTGAGAAAGATAGAAAGGAACGAAATCAGGATTTCACTATCCCGGGAGAACCGGGGATGGGGGTACAAACCACAGAGGCCAGGGGCCAGATGGAACAACAAATAAGTGTAGGAAGCTACGATGACAAAGCCCCTATCCAACTTCAGTTACTGCTCCATGCCCTTTGGTTGAGTTGGATGCATACTATGATTGCATCCAAATAGTGGATGCAGTCAATTGTAAGGTGTTTAAAATGAATAACTTCAGCATTTATAACTTTACTGATGTTTCAATAGACCCTATAGCCTTTGGTATTTTACCAAAGGCTTTCAATTTGTACCTTCCCACAGAACTAATTTAGCTAACTTACTGGTAGATCTTAAATTATTTACCAGAGCACTAAATTTGAAACATTTTTCAAAAACACAGTATATAACTCAAATGGGCTTAACAGAAAAAGTACATTTAATCCACCCATGGTACAACCTTTGAAACTGTATGAGGAGCTAGTGGAACATGAACTGCGTGATAAGTTCCTTTATTCTCTAACATGCAGCAATCTAATATAACTAAACAAGAACTTGAATACATCTCAGTGCTATCCAGGAACATGTCAGGGTAATGAAGCCGGACAAGGGGTGGTGTTGTACTTATGTATGACCACACCTATGAAGAAAGTATACATAATATGCTGCATGATGACCAACAATACTGTCTCATATCCCGTAATGAGTATAACATAGCCCTGGCTAAGATTAAATATACATTATATGATTATCTTTACAAGGAGCTATTAATGAGCAGCTTTATAACTTTCTACTAGTGAATAAACCCAGGGTTCCTATTATTTTGAATCCCTAAGACCCACAAAGGCATCAGCCGTTACCATTCAGACCAATTGTCTCAGGTGCAGGTGGGTAACGGAACCTATTTCTAAATTTATAGATTTTGTCACTAAACAGTACACCCTGGCCATGACCCATGTGATAAAAGACTCATGGGAGTTTCTCAGACTTTTCCAAAAGAAAAATGCCTCACATCTTCATTAATGATCACTGTGGATATTAAGGAGTTATTTCAGTATACCCCATAGTGTTGGTGTTGAATGGTTTACTGATTTTCTCAAACATGAAACCAGGCTAAGTAGCAATATCATTAACTTAACTTCTGAGTTGTTAAATATTGTTCTTAACAACAGTTATGTGTTTTTAACGGGAATTGTTTAAACAAACCAAGGAGTGGCCATGGGTGCTTCCTGCGCTACCGTATATGCCAATGCGGTATTACATAGATGGAGCAGGTGCACATTTTCCAGTCCCTTGGGCACAGTACATCACTTTTTATTGCCGTTACCTGGATGATATTTGTATCATCTGGGGCACTAGAGATCAAGTAATAGGTTTTCTGGAATATATCAATTCTTCCACTGATTTCCTTACATTTACTCATGAAATCAGTGAGAATGAGCTTCATTATTTAGATGTAGCAATCCTTAGAGATGCACAATCAATGGAATTATACTCCAAGGTTTATAGAAAACCTTCATTTTCCAATTCTCTGCTACATTTCAACAGCCAACACCCATTCCAACAAAAGAAAGGAATAGTTAAAGGTCTGCTTATTAGGGCATCTCATGTGTAGCAGATTGCCTGATTTCATTGCTGAAGCTAACAACCTTAGGGTGATGTTTACAGAGAGGTTATCCGGATTATTTGGTGAATAACCTTATCCATGAGATTCTTAGTAAAAGGGACTGTTATATACACCATTGTTTGGGAACAATGATGTTGGTATCCCCATCCCAAGGCCCTCCAGCACACAAGCACAGGAGAATTCTAGCTATTTTATTTATACTTTTCTGAGAATTCAAGGGAGATAGAGAACACAATCAATAAGTTTTGGTTTGTGTTACAAACCAATGATGAATTTAAAACTTGATTCCAAAGAGACCAGCTTTTGTTAGAAAAAGAGGTCGTAATTTAAAAGAGGTGTTTGAGCAAAGACATATCACTACTTGTATGACAACTCAACAAAGGAATGGCACTTTAAATGCGGCACGTGCAAACAGTGCCCTTTTATTATCAATAGTAACCATCTATATCTTAAAGCACGAAACAAACTTGAAACCACACGGTCACTACACTTGTAACACGAAGGTGTGGTATACATTGGGTATTGCTTGACCTGTGGCGCTTTTATATAGGAAAAACTGAAAGGGAATTTAGGAAGCGCATATGAGCATATCTATGATATAGGTAAAAAGAAAGATAGTAACGCATTCTATAAACATTCCTTGGTTGCCCTAATTTCAAACTTGCTTTTATGGTGCTTGAACAAGTTCATCCAAGTAGTAGGGGTGGAGACTGGGAATCCACCCTGGAATTTAAGGAATTAATCTGGCAGCTTAGGCTTGATGCTAGCAGTATACCTGGCATGAATGAGGCGCTAAGCATAGGGCCAGTTCTCAAACTTAGAAGAGCCAGATTATAGCTTATAACACACACAATTTTTTAATATAGGTTGACATTTTATACAACAAATTCAGTAGCTGATAGTTTGGTTGTTTGGTGTACAGACAACATTTCATTGTCTATTACAGTTTTATGCTATACTGAGGCTTAAATGTTGTTTTTAAAAGTTTTTAAATGTAATGTTTTAAGAAAATGTGTTATTGTACAGTATATGTTTAATATATTTGTATATGAAATCAATTTTGGTTTACACAAACATTTACATCCCAATAGACTTTTAGTAACAAGCTAAAAGGAAATGGTATATGTCTTTAAATTATTCTCTACTAGCTTGTTTTGTTTAATTAACAATCAATTTAAGCATGTGATTCAGGTATATAGGTAGTGCTTTCACAGTTTGTTTTTACTCTGACTTGATAAAGCCTGGAATTGTCCAGGCGAAAGCGCTTGTCTCCACTGTGTTTTTTCTCTGTGCTAAAGGATTCGTTTGGGAATTAAACCTGCTTTTACCATCTTTTTGCAGCAGTTGAATTATTGTCTCCACGGGTGTGTTTGGATATTGTTCTTAGTTGCTTCTCATTTTTCACGAGTTTTGTTCCTGTTTGGTATCAAAACATTTTGTAGCTATGACCACTCCAATACAGTACACACACAGGGAACTGCAGGATGCCTAAATTTCTCATCATAGCACCCCCTTCAGACTTCAAAGGCCTGGCCAGTACAGTTAAGCAGCTGAATATATCAATATAGATATTTCATAGAATTTGAAAATACAAGTTAAGTTAAAAAAAAAAATAGGTAGGTCCTGAATTAACATATAGGACTGTAAGACAGGAATCTTCTGTCTCAATACTGAAGTGGAAATGCAGTGTTTACTCAGCTTCATCAGAAATTTTATAGACACTTAAATTATCAAGAGAAAAGCTAGAGAAGGCAGTTTGTATAGATTTGCCTTGCAGGAGAATTAGAAGTGACACATTTTTGCAAATACTTGGCTGGCAACAATGTCGCATTTATGTCTCTCCAAAATACCAGATACTGAAATGGTCCAAAGACCGACTGCTGCCCCAGTTCAGATCCCATGCAGTGATTGTTAGAATTCTCACTTTAACAGAAAAGTGTTGGTCTTGACTATGCCTTGGCCCTCTCCAGCTATTACTATTTGGGCAGTAAAGTCATATTTGATAAATATTATTTTTTTTTAAAGTATTGCTGCAGCAGAGGATAGTCTAGTTGCCTATGATGCGGCTGTTGAAGCAAAAGAAGATGAGGGTGATAACATTACATCCTGCTCCCTTTAAGCTCATTTTAATATAAGGGGTGAAAAATGTATGAGAAGCATCATATTGGGTGACTTCAACTACCCAAACATAGACTGGGAACATTACTCAAGCCCCAACACCCTAGCCCAAAGGTTCCTTGAGTTCATAAACTCAAATGCTATGGAACAACTAGTCACCATTCCCACAAGAGAAGAAAATATACTAGACCTGATCATCACAAACATGGGGACAAAATGCTCCTCACCGGAAGTATATCCCTCATTGGTGAGATCAGACCATAAATTAATCTCACTGGAGATCCACATCCCGCCCCCACCCCCAGCAAAAAAGACCACAGTGAATAACTTCTCAAAAGCAAACTTCACACTTCTTAAGACTGGAGTGGTATCCTTCAAGGCCCCCGAGCCAGTGGAAACCACAACCCATGCTGCTGAAACCCTTACAAATGCCTTCTACGAGCACCTCCAGGAATGTATGGATCAAGCAGTCCCTAATAAAATCAAGACCCTTTCCACCAAAGGCAGGCGCCCGGTCTGGTGGACCCCAGCCATAAACAAACTCTACAACAAGAGTATATTTTAAGTATATTTTTTGTTGCTTTCCACATCTGAATACCTAGCAACTGTATTTCGCCTGCCTTTCTGTTACATTGAAGCTGTTTTTACTGCATTTAACTTAATATTGCACTTGGAATCCTTGTTTGTTACTATTTGACTGTATTTGTAGCAAATTCTTCTGTGTAAGCTGTAGTAGCTGATTCATAGCATTTATAAGTGTTTGCTGTACCTGTTTCTGCCTGTTTTGTGAAAAAAAAAGAAAAAAGAAAAAATATCTCTTGTTTTTCCTGCTTTACTAGTTTAGTCCAGTTTCAGAGTTGCTGATTCCTGGGCTTTGGTTGTAGTTCCTGTGTACTGTTTCCTTGCCTTATTTGGGGAAGGAAGCTACCTTGCTTTCCTGCTTTACTAGTTTAGTCCAGTTTCAGAGTTGCTGATTCCTGGGCTTTGGTTGTAGTTCCTGTGTACTGTTTCCTTGCCTTATTTGGGGAAGGAAGCTACCTTGCTTACCAGTGGGAGTGGGAAGCATTGAGCTGCCTTTGTCCAGTTTTGTGAGGTTTCAGCCAGTAACTAGTAGTTTATTGGTCGTTTTGGGCCAGTTTCTAGCTTTTCCAGCCCCTGGTATAAAACAGCTAAGCAGCGTTAGCGATTTAAGCGGAGCTGCCACTGTTGCACACTAGGGCAGTGCCGGTTAAGCAGGTTTAAACTATTCGGGCTACCTAAAGTCCACTCTTCAAATTTTCCCTTAAAACTACCTTCCTCGAACTATACTACTGATCAAATCAGCGTATCCTATAACTAAAAAAGATCAACTCTACTTGACTCCAAGTAGACTATTCTCTATCTATTAAACCTAGCACTTGCTCCTACAGTACTTATTACCTTGATACGGCACTCTTGTCATAGATAGTACCCCAAAAGGCAACCCCCATTTCTCGGTCACCCACGTCCCCGGAATCTTTTTAAAGTTTTTGTCTACCCTTCTAGCATGTCGAGGGATCAGTTGCTAGTGTCCTCTCCTGCTCAGCTGGTGAACCTGGGAATATTGAGGCAATGTTTCAATTGCCTCATGTACACTGAACAACCCTTTCCTCCTCCCACAAAACACAAATACATGCGAGAGATGCAACTATACGGCCAAACTGGAGGCTGAGCTCTCTCAACATAGGACTGGCAAGACCAGTCAGGAGGAGAAGGTTACCACACACACTATAGACCCAGTCTCACATAGTACCATTACAACCTCAAATCATACACATAAACACACAAAGACATACTGGAGGCTCTGATCAAAAATCTACCAAAACAGCAGAGGCCACCAAAGCAGACACCCAAACAACCACCACCTCAGAACACAACACCCGCAACACATAGACCTCACAGTCAGAGTGTCAAACAGTCACAGCCCTTAAGGCCAAACACAATGCCAGACACACTAGTCATTGGTGACTCCATAGTCAGACACACTGATGTCCCGCTCACCAGACTGAGTAAGGAGAAGGTCACAGTAAGCTGCCTGTCGGGCGCTAGAATCCACCACATAACGCAAGCACTCAGGTCTCTCAACAGCAGGTACAAATATGACTCAGTCATTGTCCACGCTGGTGTAAACGACCTGAGACGTACCTCCTTGGACTACATGAAAAGAGACATTGAGGAGCTCTCTGATTATGTAGCCCAGGCAGGTATGACCCTGACCTTGAGCAGTATCCTACCTTCACCAAGAATGATGCCACAATACAGAGATAAGATGATCAGCTTTAACAATTGGCTTAAACACTGGTGTCATTCAAAGGGGATCCAGTATCTGTCTGCCTGGGATGACATGCTGGACAAGCCACGCTGCCAAGGGGCGGCTTGCACCTGTCACCCCTGGGATTCGGATATTGGCAAAGGCTCTTGCCACCCCATAGTGCCTTTTTAGGCAAGGCTCAAATTCTAAACCTACCACCCTAGAACACAAAAAAGGAAAAAAACTAAGGGTAATGCTGCTCAATGCCAGAAGTCTAAATCTCAAAATGCACGCACTCGAGGCCCTTCTCAGTATGGAGAACATCGATGTTTGTGCTGTGACAGAAACCTGGTTCAAGGCTCCTGAGAGCACCCCAGCGCTATCAGGTTTTACCTCATATCATGCGTTCCGGCCCCAAAATCCGGACAATACCAAGAAAGGAGGGTATCCATATTCATCAAGGACACCCACACCTCAAGACTGGTGGCAACGCACGATGCATCGGAGACCATCCAGGTGCAATTAACCATAGGCAAGACTGCTCTGCAAATTGTAGCATGTTACAGGCCACCCTCACAAACTCAGGAAACTCACATGGCCTTCCTGAAAACACTAGAGGGATAAATGTATCACCAAACACCATCATACTAGGTGACTTCAATTACCCTAATATAGACTGGGAACACTACTCAAGCCCAAACACCCTAGCCCAAAAGTTCCTGGAATTCATAAACTCAAATGCCATGGAACAACTAGTCACCATCCCACAAGAGGAGATAACATACTTGATCTCATCATCACGAACATGGGAGCACAATGTTCAACACCGGAAGTATACCCTCACTGGTGAGATCAGATCACAAACTAATCTCGCTCGAGGTCCTGATCCCCCCCCACCTGAAATAAATAAGACCACAGTAAAGAACTTCTCAAAAGCCGACTTCACACTTCTAAAGACTAGTGTGGTCTCCTTTCAGGCCCCGAGCGGCGGAAAACAATACTCAAGCCGCTGAATCACTTACAAACGCCTTCTACCAGCACCTGCAGGACTGCATGGATAAGGCAATCCCAAGCAAAACAAAGACTCTTTGTACCAAAGGCAAGCGTCAGTCTGGTGGACCCCAGCCATAAACAAACTCTACAACAAAAGGAGGAAGCTACTACAAGATAGAGCAAAATCCTTAAAAGGTAAGACACCCTTGATCACTATAAGTAAAAAACTAAGAGCTCTCATAAAAATCATCCAAAGCAAATTTCGAGAGAAAAATAGCTAAAGACTCAAAAGACAATCATAAGGCCTTCTTTAGCTATGTTAGAAACCTAGGAGGAAACTCCCAGATATGCTCAGAACTAGTTCAAAATGATGTGAAGATTACTGATCCTACAGACATTGCCAACATACTGGCTGACAGGTTCAGTGCAAACTTCTCCCCTCCCCAAAGGAGAGATATCTATACCAAATGAGTGCAGCCCCCAAACATCTCCAGCGCCCAAGTGAGAACTGCTCTCTCCAAAGCAAAAACACAGCATCCATGGGACCCGATGGTGTCCCCGGCTGTGTGCTCCACGAACTCAATGAGGAATTAAACCCACAGCTAGGACAGCTGTTTAATCAAAGTCTTACCTCTGGATACGTACCCAGGGGTGGCGCACTGCAACTGTGGTCCCACTTCACAAAGGCGGTGCCTCCACAGACCCTGGAAATTACCGCCCATTAGCTTGACAAGCCTTATCTGCAAAGCCATGGAGAGGATCATAATGGACCTCATAAATAAAGACATAGGGAATTTGCAGACTTTGGATCCAACCCAGTTTGGCTTTGTCAAAGGCAGATCATGCCTTTTAAACTTGGTTGACTTTTTGAAACAGTCACCAAAGCCATTGATGAGGAAAGGCAGTCCATACAGCCTACCTCGATCTGGCTAAGGCCTTCGATACAATACCCACTCGGGTATCATTGAAAAACTCATCAGCTTAAATGTTAACCCATACATCACAAGATGGGTTGCAAACTGGCTGAGTGACAGAACCCACAGGGTCAGAGTTGCTGGCGCCATGTCAGACTCAAACCTGTCACAAGTCGTGTCCCACAGGGCTCAGTCCTGGGCCCACTCTTGTTTGGCATCTACTTTTCCAGTACAAGCAAACACAGGAGGGTTATGGCTGACAAAGTTTGCAGATGACTGCAAACTGGGCGCCATAGTAGAAAACACATCTGACACAGATATCCTTCAGAAGGGTCTCACAGAAAGCGGATAACTGGTGCCAGAGCCACGGCCTAAAGTTAAATGCCAAAAATGCATAGTCATACCCTTCGGGAAAAACAAGGTTACCCCTAGCTACCAAATAGGTGGCAATCCACTGAGCACAGAAGAAGTTATCAGGGACCTGGGGACCCAGGTTGATAGTAGTCTGTCATTCGACACCCATGTAGCTAAAGTAGTTAGGAAGTCCTTCTACATTGCCCACCTTATCATGAAGGGATTCTCATCTAGATCAAGGGAGGTCATAGTCTCCCTTTACTCATCACTCATCAGACCAATGATTGAGTACAATGCCCCATTCGGAATGTATCTGACCCGACACTTGCAGCAGCTGGAGAGGCCACAAAAGTTCCTCACCAAAAGGATAAAGGGTCTCAAAAATCTGTCCTATGCTGCCCGACTGAAAGAACTCCAGCTCTATTCAGTCGCTTACCGCTTGCTCAGAGGTGACCTTTGCCTAACATACAAGGCCATGTCAAACCCAGATTTGATGAATATGCTTCACCTCAAAAAATCTAGATCCATCAGAGCCACAAGGGCGGGAGACTTAAACCTCGACACAGCTATTAATAGGACGTGCTGGAGAGATAGATTCATCACCCAAAGACTCCCTATGCTGTGGAACAAAATCCCGGTACATGTGAGGCAGAGCACCTCGCTGGCCTTGTTCAAGAGAAATCTTGACCAATGGATGGGAGATCGCAGATATACCCCAGGAATTACCTCAGTGTCACTGCTCGACAGAGGCACAGCAAAATAATGGGTATAGTTCCCCATACTAAAGGGGTGGCGTAAGCCACAAAACAATGGGCTAGGCTTATAAATGCCCTCGGGCAGATAGCCTAGTATGAACCTATGAACCTATGAACCTATGAAAGCTACTACATGACAGAGCAAAATCCCTAAAAGGGAAGGCATCTCTGATCAATACTAGCAAAAAACTACGATCACTCATAAAATCATCCAAGGCCAACTTTGAGAGAAAAATCGCTAATGACACAAAAGACAATCATAAAGCCTTCTTTAGCTATGTTAGAAACCTGGGTGGAAACTCCCAGATATGCTCAGAATTAGTCCAAAATGATAAAAAAATCACTGAACCCACAGACATTGCCAACATACTGGCAGACAGGTTCAGTGCAAATTCCTCCCCCCCAAAAGGAGGAATATCTATCCCACCAGAGTCTAGCCTCCCAAACATCTCAGATGCCCAGGTGAGAGCTGCTCTCTCTAAAGCAAAAACACAGCATCAATGGGACGGACGGTGTCCCCGGCTGTGTGCTACAGGAACTCAATGAGGAACTAAACCCACACATAAGGCTGCTGTTTAATCTTAGCCTTACTACAGGATACGTACCCAAAGAATGGCGTCACGGCAACTGTGGTCCCACTCCACAAAGGCGGTGCTTCTACGGACCCTGAAATTACCGCCCCATAAGCTTGAAGAGCCTTGTCTGCAAAGCTATGGAGAGGATCATAATGGAACTCATAAATAAAGACATTGGAGACCTACAGACACTGGATCCTACCCAATTTGGCTTTGTCAAGGGCAGATCCTGCCTCTTGAACTTGGTCGACTTTTCAAACAGTCACTAAGGCCATTGATGAGGGTAAGGCAGTTCACACAGCCTACCTTGACCTAGCAAAAGCGTTCGACACAATACCCCACTCGGGCATCATAGAAAAGCTCACCAGCTTAGATGTAAACCCATATGTCACAAGACGGGTTGCAAACTGGCTCAAGGACAGAACACACAGGGTTAGAGTTGCTGGTGCCATGTCAGACTCTAAGCCGGTCACGAGCGGTGTCCCACAGGGCTCAGTCCTGGGCCCCCTCTTGTTCGGCATTTATTTTTCTGAAGTGCAGGCAAACATAGGGGGATTGTGGCTGACAAAATTTGCAGATGACTGCAAACTGAGCACCATAATTGACACTCCATCAGACACAGACATCCTCCAGAGAGGTCTCATAGAAATGGATAACTGGTGCCAGAGCCATGGCCTTAAGCTAAATGCCAAAAATGTATAGTCATACCCTTTGGGAAAAACAAGGTAACCCCTAATTACCACATAGGTGGTAATCCATTAAACACGGAAGAAGTTATCAGGGACCTGGGGACCCAAGTTGACAGTAACCTCTCTTTTGACACTCACATTGCCAAAGTGGTTAGGAAGACCTTCTACATTGCCCACCTGATCATGAAGGGATTCACATCCAGATCAGGAGAGGTCATTGTACCCCTGTACTCTTCACTTATCAGACCAATGATTGAGTACAATGCCCCATTCGAATGTACCTTACCCGACACCTGCAGCAGTTGGAAAGACCCCAAAAGTTCCTCACCAAAAGGATAAAGGGGCTCAAACATATGTCATACGATGCCCGACTGAAGAAACTCCAGCTCTATCCAGTCGCATACCGTCTGCTCAGAGGTGATCTGTGCCTGACATACAAGGCCATGTCCAACCCAGAATTAATGGACATGCTCCACCTCAAAAAATCCAAATCCACCAGAGCCACGAGAGCAAGAGACTTAAACCTCAACACGGATATAAATAGGACGTGCTGAAGGGACAGATTCATCACCCAGAGACTCCCTACACTATGGAACTGAATCACAGTCCATGTGAGGCAGAGCCCCTCACTGACTCTGTTCAAGAGAAATCTTGACGAGTGAGTGGGAGATCGTAGGTTTACCCCGGGAATCATCTCTGTATCACTGCTGGACAGAGGCACAGCAAACTAATGGGTATAGTATTCTCATCCTAAGGGGTGGCGAAAGCCACACACACTCTGGCTAGGCTTATAAATGCCCTAGGGCAGATAGCCTAGTATGAACCTATGAACCTATGAACCTAAGCCAGATCATGTACTAGATTATTTGCATCAAAGAGAAAGACTTCAGGACAAGGACAGAATGAAATGAAAAATCCAGGAGTAAAAGAAAAACACCTGGCAAGTACATTTTAAGATGGTGTCCTCACTTTATCTGAAGCAACTAAAGATTGGATAAATAGGTGATTCAGTGCCTATGGGTCTTTATGGGGTTCAGCCTGGTTGACATTGTTAGTGGAAGATTTACTGCTCTCTTCACCTGATGTTCTTAGGCCATGGGTGCCTGGTCTTTGGGGGAGTCTGAAAATATGTGTACTCTTCTGGCTTCAGGAAAGCAGTGTGCTACTTTATCCTACTAGAAGTCATCACTAAATGATATTGACACTTATATTAATTCTAACATAGTCATTATTTTATTTTTATATATTTATTTTACTGGCTTGTAGCTACCTTTTTAGAGGTATGGTCTCATATAACCCATGTGTCCCTTCCTCAGAAAGTCAGCTCATTAGATGATTTCTTGTTAGACTTGCTCTAGTGAAGTACATAGGACATGATGCCCGAATATGCTGACCATGGAGTGTGGGTTTTTTTCAGTCCCCTTTACATACTTTCCAGCAGACCATAAGCTGCTCTTTAGGGTTGGTCTCATAGTTCCTTTTACCTTTATCTCTTTAGTGTTATTTCCCACTGCAGTGGGATGAAATCAGTGGTGGATCAGGAAGTGGAGGTGAGGCAGAGAGAAGCAGCCAGCAGTACTGCATACTCTGTCTTGTATTCCAGGCATACCGCTCAACCTCTTAGTGCAAGACATCTGGACAAAGCACAACAAAATGGAGGGACAAAGGCCCCAAAATAGGGACATACTCATATTGCTCTTAGAAACTTAGAAAGTTGGTAGAGTAACAGGGTTTCTTTTAACATACATTTTCTGAAGGATTTGAAGTCTGAAACTCAAATGTATGTCATTATTTAATGACGTCAATCTTCAGATCATCCCAGTGATTTGCCAGAAAACCACAAATTTTATGAAAACAGGGCAAAAATACTAGCCAAAAATCTGGACATTCTGCGAAAGTCTGTACCGTTGAGAGGTATGATTTATTACAGGGAGATTTTTTATATATATTAACTGGGTGGAGCAAATGACCATGACCTGAATCATATAAAATCAGTTGGTTATGGCCTTGTATTTTATGGTAAAATGTTAACAGCAATCTACTTCATGATTTCAGCACCATCTCCATCATCAGCAACTTGCCCAATTGGGACAGAAACCCCTTCCGCCCTCTCTTCTGGAATGGGCAAACTAGCACAAAGCCTTTCCTTCACATCTCCTTAGTATAGTAAGCTTTTGATTTTGAACAGGGGGTTCCAAGTGTACTGCCAACTGGTCAGCATATCCATTGAGGCTCTCCTTATGTGTACGTGTCGCAAAGGGGAGTGGTTCAAATTAGCTGTTATGTTATTTATGTTCAATGTTCATGTTTATATATTACATCTTTCTAGTATACTGGTGTCTCAAGACTTACTTTTACATGTTTTTCACTTATAAATATGTCTTGTTTATTGGGGACATAGGACAGCCATCTGGGTTGAACCTGGGTCCTTACTTTGCTTGCCTTTTTGTGGTAATAGATATAACATGGATTTCCTTTGTGAAGAATTGTAGTAATCAGTTAAGTATTGCTGTGCTCATGCAGATTGTAAGCAGCCTGTTTGGTTGCTCATTTAGTTCCTGTGTTTACGTAGGCATCTGTTAGTTGGGTGCACTGCAGCTTAGCTGAGTACATGCCCCCAAACTCTTGTGGACTGTTCAGTTTTCTTGAATCTGTGTAGGGCAGAGCTGCTATAGCAGTACTACCTCATCCAGTGAGGCATTAATTTAAGCATCACTGAGAAGATCTACCACAAGATCCCCTTCCCATTCTTCTTGTAACCCACTGCATATACTAAGTACTAGCGCCTCTCTGTCACGGCAGGGTTTCATCATATCAGCATGGTAGAGTGTGTGTTTTGCCTCCTATTTGACAGTTGCACTTGACTGCTAAACCGCTAACCTTCCATACATCAGTGAAAGGCCCCTCTCTTTCTGCCTGCAGTTTTCCTTTCAAACAGGACTAAGTACCATTACCTGTTGCCCAACTGTATGCTCTCAGGATCTTGTCCAGTCATGCCAGAACTTTTCTTGCTATTCTGCTTCTGCTATATACTCTTATGCTAAAACTGCTTTACTTTATGCTGCTTCAACAAACACATAAGTAATCCTGATATGCAGTTAGCTTTACACCCTGTCAGTATTTGCTGGGGAAAACCCATCTTGTTGAAAATGTCTAACTGAGCATTTGGCATATTTTCTACTTCAGCAGAGGACAAAGCCACTATCTCACGGTACATAGTAACATAATCTTCCACTACCAAGACATACCCTGTGGTGCATGAGGTACTGAGAGATTCCACAGTAGCTACAGCTACACTCAGAAATGATGTCTCAGTAAGAGGTAATGGCATTACAGTGGACTTTATTTCACCTTGCCAACTTTGGCATCACTCACTCAACTTGCTGTACCCTTTTACTTCTTTTTCATTTCATGGCCAATCAAATGTATGTAGGCCATCTGCTTGTAATGTTTATGTCCATATGGCCTGAAAAATAATTCTGTAAAGTAGCCAGAAGTAGTCAATGGTTGACCTTAAGGACTATCAACTGTTGCACCATTTCTCATTGTAGGCCTCCTTTTGGAGTCCTTTCTCTATAAATGAACCCACCATCCCAATATAGAGACTTCCTTATACTTGAAGGTCAGGAGACTCGTTTGGTACTTCTGCCAAGTTTTGAAATGTGGATCTGATTCTCCCCAGTTCTTCTTTTAACAGAAATGTGTTAATTTTCTGTAACTATGTCTCAAATTCAAGCAAGTTGCCACAAGTAATCTCTTCTCCTGCAGTAGCCCCTTCCTCAAGAAGCCCGGTGTCTTTTGACAGTTATGGCTTAAATTCAGACTTGTTACTACTATCTAGTTGTTTCCCTAAGGTACCCCTATAGGTGTTATGAGCAGTGGATAAGTCTCCCCCTTGACACCTTCCCCACATGATTGTCTCCCTTTCTGGCTGTATGTAATTACACGTACACAATGTACTTTGTAATCAGTCATTACTAGTTAGACTATTTGCTTGGGTATTATAAAACACTGACACCTGCTTCTCCAAGTGAATATTGCCAATGATACATGAAAAGGTGTCCATCCCATGAATCTAAATGAAGTTGATTTCCTGGGCAAATAGTATTATTCTCAAAGACTGCTTATTTAGCAATAGTTATGTTTGATGAAGTATCCCTCCTAGCAATGGTTTCTCTACTCTTTACCTGACAAAGAGTTACAGACCATTGTAGTAATCTGTAATAACCCTGGTTTTGGAACAGCCCAACTCTACTGATATCCCATTTTTGTTATCTCCCTCATGTGATTTTTGTTCCTCACCTTGTGTCTGTGGATAATTGGAAAGCACATATCCCCTGTGAGTACACTTGAAACATTTATCCCCTGATCCTTGGTGTGTACTGGAACCAGTGGCTTCCCCCTTTGTCTGTGGAACATCCTGTGATGATTTCAACTGCAACAGGGTTTCTCCTAATACCAATGTGTAGTGCAGTGTAAGCTTTTCTTGTGCAATCAAGCCATGCCTGCAAGCTAGAGATCTCCTGTTGTCCAGTGCTTCAGTAATGTTACACTCTTATTCTGTTAAACAAATTCTAATATCCTCAGACAGTTACTTTCCAAGAACCATCTACAAAGCAAGACAAAATCATTGGATCCCAGGGATCTTACCTACCCTTCTACCCTTCATTTCAACCCAACACCATGCAGAGCTATATTACCACGTGTAATTGAAAGTTATCTCACACACACACACACATACACACACACACACACACACACACACACACACACACACACACACACGCACACACACGCACACATGCACACACGATTGTTTTCCAAGAAGTGTCTAGAGATATGTCTCCAGTACTAACAGCCCCCTTTATGCCTTCATGATAACATGCTGCCATCAGGCAAACCAATCAGACACACACCAAAAACATAATTAATTGTAACTCCGAAAATAAGCACTCCATTAAATATCTATATGGTAGCAATAGCTTTAGTCATTATTCAAAAGGCAGATACCAATAGTTGAGATATCATACAGTCCATATGCATACCTTTATTTTAATAAGTAAATTACCAGTCTCAACCGTTTGAAATTAAACAAATAAAATTATTATCTGAAAAAATATAATTAAATAACATAGTTTATATAATTAAATAAACAAACAGCCATATACTTCCTTAATGGCATACCTAACAAAATTTGTTTTATAAGACAGCTGGAATATTAAAGAGCTCTAATAGCTTATCTAGTCCCGTGACTACCAGTAGCTAAAGATTTTATTGAATTCTGTCAAGGCAACCAACTGATCTGTAAACCCAGACAGCAGTTGTAGAATCTCACTGACAAATGAATTCCTGAGCTTCAAACCCAGAACTGCAGTTCATTGTGCATTCAAAAGGAAGGCAAAACATGAAAGTAACAGTAGTTACTGCTCACATTGTTCTGGATTCTGTATTTCCTGTTTGATTTTAATTTTTAATGTAAAACACCCTGTTTCTATGGCCACATAACTCAGGTGGGCAAATCATAATCCATATAAAGTAATGCATCATTTGACCAGCAGTAAAATTTGACGGAAATCAGAGCTTTAGGTACTGGAAATGTACACACATTTGAGAAGCCAGTGTCACATTTTACAAACTCTGCTTTATTTCTACTAAAATAATTACATATTCTGTACAGTTCACAGTTTTTGCATTCCATATATTTCACTTGCCGCAAGATTAAAGAAAGAAACAACTGCAGATTTATGCAAGAGTTGAGATTGTCAGCTTAATATAACTTTTATGTGTTGTACTGAAAGACATTTGCAAGTATGACTCAGCCTGTCATATCATGCACCATCTTTCTGTGAAATGCAGCCTTCTTGACGTAAGAGTAACTCATAGTTGAATTAGGGCATCTGCCTGTAAGCATTGACCAGAAACTACCATATTCAGTCTGATAGGTTCTTTCACCCCTGCTATTCCACTATTGCTTTTTATGGATTCCACCATGACAGGCCTTGACCATCCTATGGCCACAGCAGTTTACTCCTACCTCTGTGAGAGATATCTTGAACATAGGCTATTCATTCTGCAAGTCAACATCGTCACTTGCAATACGGATAAGGTCTTTTTGGAACATGAAGCTGAGCTCACTCAATAAAGGAGCTTCTGTAAGACTTTCCTAAAAGGTCCTCAAAGCTCATTTCAACCCCCAACCTCTATCAGGTAAGTTCTCTGTTTAGTGAATCTAGCTAACTTCCACTGTGACCAGTTAATTACTCCTTGACTTAAACCAGGTGCTCGATCATATGGCCTTAAGGCCAATGACACAAATTCTGGTTTCAGTATAAGCACATTTTAAATCTCACTGTCTATGTTTCTCTTTAGGAAATAGAGGATCTCTTTAATTGGCTGACTCACAGCATGGTGTTTGTCATCATGCCATTAGGGGTCATTGTAAGATCTAGTTTCGAGTCAAGGCTGTTAGCTGCTGGTAAGTCTTATTGTTTATCCGACTTTTGCTTATTACTTCCACAAAGACTATTATATATGGCATTGTAGAGTAACACATACCATGGCAATTTATAACTTCAAAGAAGTATGAATCGGTATCTCAGGTATAACTGGCACCAGATGGTGCAGTGGTGCAGCAGTTGTGTTGTCACCTCACAACAAGAGGTTCTCTGATTTGATTCTCAGATGGGGTGCCTTCTGTGTGGAGTCTGCATGTCCTCCCTGCATTTCTGTAGGTTTCTTCTGGGTGCTCCAGTTTCCTCCCATGTTACAAATACATGTGTCTGGAGTGTTTCTCCCAAGGCCTCCACTGAAAATTGGCTAGTTCTAAGTCAGACTTTCCTGGTAAACAAATGATAAATAAAATATTTCATGCTATCATTCATTTAACAATTTAGGTTTGTTGCTACAAACTGGAGTTTTAGGCTGTGCATAATATATGCATTATTCACCCTTTCTGGGTTAAAGTACCAGTCATATGAGTATTCACAATGGTGGTAGAGTGGGAACTGCCAAAAGAAAGTCTACTGCTATATCCCTTATTTTTTCTATATCATGTGAAACTAACATTGTTAATAGGTGATTACCAGACTATTGACCCCAGGAGGCCTTGTTAAGCCTAGCTATGTTTCCAAGGGTGAGAATCAAACCCTTTCTTTGTGTCTGTAAGATAAATAATTTGACTGTCATACCAACCCCCAACCCCTTATACCAACCCCAAACTACATAACTTTTTATTTATTTATTTTTTTATTTTACATTTGTTGACCAGGCTAGTCCAGCTGGATCAATGTCCATTTTCAGTGGAGGCAGATTAAAGCAAGGTTATAGAAATACATGTACAATAAACACTTATGATACAGGCAATGAGCAAAACAAATAATACCAACTATGTAATACCAATTATGTAATAACTCTCTATCAGTTCTGAATTGCGGTTGCTGTATATTACTAACCTGCATGAGTGATCTGTGCTTCAATAATGCCTTTGTAGTAACTATCACCTGTAATCAGTCCTACACCTGATATTTTGATTGCAAATTTTTGTTTTGTTTAGCCATGATATGAAAAAAATAACATTAATGTTTTTTCTAAATAAATAAATTAATTAACCACAATAATAATAAAGGCTTCCACTATCCTTACATTGATCTTTTTTGGTGGAAGCAGGTGCAGCCTTGCCTTCTGTCTATTTTTTGCCTTTCCTTAGGAAGAAATGGAAAGTGCATGCTGCTTTTTTGCCTAGTGATGAATTAATATAGATGCAGTGTCTACCAAACTGCAAGTAATGATTGATTAGTAGGTAAAGGTCTTCAGTCTTTGTATGTAGCATGCCCCTTTGGCTTTAACATTCATCAGCTTAACCAGTTTAAAGGCAGTAACTTTTTATTCTTAACCCAACCATAGCAAAATACAACCGTGCAGGAGTTCTTTTCATATTGTTCTTTGTCAGATCCCCAGACCTTTCTCCTCTCTCCCTTACCTACAAACCACATAAATATTTGACCTTATAAATATATCAGGCTTATTTAAAACATATTTCCATACTCTGTACATGTGATCAAAATGTTATCTAAACAGAGTGCATTGGTTTAGTGTGAGAATAAAATCAGTCTATCTAACAACTACTTTTATTCCATTGCGAAGCTTTAGAGTGGTAGAATTGTATAGCAGTTACACAGTGTTATAAACCTTTGAGCACTAACTTGTCTTTAAATGTCCTTGAACTTTGCTTCATATTAGTCATGACTGCATAGAGAGAAGTGTATTGCAAATTGTCTTCATGTTGATTTATAAGACCCCTTCCCCCTCATTTCACAGTGCAAAAGTAGATGCTTCACTCGTCATCGGTAACTGGAATAGGCAGGCTATTCATACTCCTTGGGCTTATGCAGCAGAGAATTATTGGAACCGGTATCCAAAGGATTTTATGAGAAAACATGAAGCACCTGAAGATAATTGGGTTTCAAGTTTCAAACTTCTCCATATGGTGTGTACGTTTTCTATCTTCTGTACTGTGCTGCCCTCATGTGGCATTCATTTTAATCTACAGCAAAGCCTGTGAAATTGATTTACAAATGTTTCCTCATTGATAACATAACCATCAATCTCGCTTTTTAACTGTATGTATATTAATAGCAAATGTGCAAATGTAATTTTCATTTGTGAATATCAATCTGAAAAATTAACTCATCATTTTATTAAAAAAACTGGACTAACTGCTGTATAGGTCTGGTTAAAAATAGTTTTCACTACCTTTCATTTCACTGTCAAATATCCACCATATTTTATGCATGCCTTAAAAACAGTTAGGCTCAATACTGAGATGTTTACTGTAAACAGCATATATAAAACATTACTGAACATACTGGGGTTACAAATGCAGTGTGTTTATTCAACTGAGCTCATGAAATTAGAAGGTGTTTCTTAGAGCTGAAGATAAGGGTCAGCGACCGCCTAATTTTTTATCAGTTACACAAGCAGAATACATATGGAACTCACTACTTTGTTGGCCTCTTGAGTGTTCTACCATGGCTGGTTTTAGCAAGCTTTAAAAATATACCTTTTTGAACTGGCCTACAGAAAGTCCAAACACTTTTTTTTGTGGCATGGGACCTATATCCCTACTATATAATTATTTAAACTCTCACATGCACAGAGGGAGAACACTATTCACTGTTTCTACCACCAAGGACATTGCATTTTAGTTCAGAAAAGGTCAATGACACTTGAGTTATGCACAACCTAAAACTTCAATATTTGTGCTTCGGGCTTGCTTTCTGCATTTGCTGTAGGTCAACAAATTTCATGCTTACTTTGGATGCAAAAGACTGTTGGTTCTACTCCCGCACCAGATAGTTGGATTATAGTAGTGACACTGTAGTGTACTTAAGGGAGGTGCTGCATTTTTGAGTATGCCATTATAAAGATGATATGTCAGACTGAGGCCCCATCTGCCTGAGCTGGTAGTAGTTCATGTGGATGCAAAAGATACCACTGCCCTTATCAAAATGAGTAGGAAAAGTTTCTTGGAGCCCTGGCCAGATTTCTCCTGCTTAGTATAAGTACCACCTTGGTCTCCCCTGAAATGGGACCATTGGCCTAGTGAGACTAAACTGGTCAACCAAAGTGTAAATAAATTAAAAACAAAACTTGTTTTATTTTATATTTTTATATATTTTTTTGTATTCTTGTTATTGTTTTATTTTAGTACTCTAATGCTGTTCCATGAAATTCACCTAAACAGAACTGGACTTAAATTTAGTTACAGAACTAGTAATAATACATGGCTTGTGGGGTTTCCATACAGAATTCTGATGCTCATATGACAAATTGACAGAATACTGAATGAATTAAAAAAATCTCAAAACAGGTACCGACTTGGGAACAATAAACCATAAAAAAAAATAAATGCCTATCTCTCCAGGGAGACAAACCATCAGAGTTTGAATAATTATATAACAGGAGTATGGGGATAGCCACAGATATGAGTGGCACAGTGGGATTTGCCTCGTACCACAAAAAAGTATTTGGACTTTTCTTAGTTCTGGTTTATTTTTTATTTATTTTTTTTCATTACTTCACATGTCTTTTTAAGTATAAAATTATGTTACTGGCGTAGATGGACATCAGGGTTCTGAACATACCTCTCAACCTATAAGAGCAAGAAATCTAGACAAAGCGACAAATAATGGGGGACAAAGGCCCAAAATAGGGGCCCTTTTTAAATATTGCTCTTACAAACTTAGAAAGTACATTAAATAACAGATTTTGCATTAGCATGAATTTTCTGAAGGATATAAAGTCTGAAACTGAAATGTCTGTCATTATTTTCTGACTTTAGTCCTCAATGATTTGCCAGTAATTTGTTAGAAAACCACAATTTTATGAGAAACAGACCAGAAATATGAGGCAAAAATCTGAACAGTTGAGAGCTATGATTCTGAATGAGAAATTCACTTAATTTGTTCTTTGAACATTACAAATATCTGCCTTTTTTGCTAACATTTATAACAGGGGAAATGTATACAGATAATTAAATCTCTACCTAGGTCCAAAAACCAAATAGCTTTGACTACCAAAGACCAAAAGAAGATCATGTGAAATCAGTGCATTTTTTACACATGACTGGTTAAACATCAGAAGTTTCTCCAGTACATGTATGAGGGAGGTAAGGTCTGCACATAGATTCCTACTGAATTAATGTCAGCTGTACTCATGACAGTAACCATGGCTGTGCAATTAGAAATAATTAGTGTAAAGTAATTCTTAAGGTTTCCAGGCTGAGGTAACTGTGTGGCACCGGACAGCTCTAAACTGATCAGGCACATAACTTTGAAGCCCATTTTCGCAGGTTCATAGGTAGGTACTAGGCTATCAGCCCAAGGGCCTAAGTAAGCCTAGCCAACAAGGTTCCCTGGCTTTTGCCACCCAAGAAAGTTATTTTCTTGTGCCCCTGTCGAGCAGAGCCATAGAAGTGAACCCCATGGTGAATTTCCTATTTCCCATCCACTCATCAAGATTTTTCTTGAAGAGTACTAATGAGGAACTCTGCTTGACATAAATGGGTAGCTTGTTCCAGAGTATGTGAAGTCTCTTGGACAGGAATCTATCCCTCCAGCATGTTCTTTTTATTGTGGTGACAAGGTTTAGGTCCCTAGAGCATGTAGCTTGGAGGGATTGGGATTTCTTTAGGTGTAGCATGTCCAACAGCTCTGGGTTTGACATAGCTTTGTATGTTAGACAGAGATCACCTCCGAGTAGGCGATATGCTATGGAGTAAAGCTGGAGTTTTTTGAGATGGTCAGCATAGGGCATCTGTTTGTGGCCGGTAATCCTCTTTGTGAGGTACATTTGCGGCCTTTCCAGCTGCTGCAGATGTCTTGTGAGGCACATTCCAAAAGAGGCATTGTACTCTATAATGGGTCTAATGAGTGTCGAAGTAGAGGGGAACAATGACCTCTTTTTTCCTGCATGAAAACCCTTTCATGATGAGGTGTGGCACATAGAAGGATTTCCTGACTACTGTGGCAATGTGATTATCAAAGGAGAGACTACTGTCCACCTGGGTCCCAAGGTCTCTTATCACACATTCAGCGTTAAGTAGACTGCTGCCTATGTGGTACAGAGTTTTTACCAAAGGGGATGACATTGAGCTTGAGGCCATGGCTCTGACACCAGGTATCTGTGTTAGTGAGGCCCTTCTGTAGGATGTCCATATCATTTGGGGAATCGGCTGTGGCTCCTAGTTTGCAGTCATCTGCCAACTTCATTAGCCAGAGACCTTCTGTGTTAGCCTGTACATCAAACAAGTAGATACTAAACAGGAGAGGACCCAGGACTGAACCCTGTGGTACTCCACTTGTCACTGGTTTGAAGTCAGATTTGGAGTCTGCAACTTTTACAGTGTGAGTTCTGTCAGTGAGCCAATTGGCAACCCATCTTGTGATGCAGGGATTTATACCTAATTTAGTGAGCTGATCTATAATTCCAGAATGGGGGATGATGTCGAAAGCCTTGGCTAGGTCAAGATAGGTTGTGTGAACCACCTTACCCACATCTATGGCTTTGATGACTGCCTCAAAGAAGTCAATCAGGTTCAGAAAGCATGATCTGCCTTTCACAAACCTGAACTGGGTGGGGTCCAGAGTTTGGAGGTTACCAATGTCTTTGTTTATAACTTCCATGATGATACATTCCATGGACTTGCAGACCAGGCTTGTCAGGCTAATACGGCGATAGTTCCCGGGGTCCGTTGTGGCTCCCCCTTTATGGAGTGGGATAACTGTTGCTGTGTGCCATTCAGTGGCCAGAAAGCCTGACATGAGGCTATGATTGAACATGATACTTAGGTGGGGAGCCAGTTCTTTCTGAAGTTCATGTAAAACGCAGCCTGGGATGTTGTCCAGACCCATGGATGCTGTGTTCTTGGCTTTAGAGAGTAATGTTTTTACCTGCATAGTTGTGATTACAGGGACTCTGTATTCTTCCGGTATAGATATGGGCCCTTTACGGGGTGAGAGGGGGGTAAAGTTAGCACTGAACCT
This sequence comes from Protopterus annectens, assembly GCF_019279795.1. Taxonomy (NCBI): domain Eukaryota; kingdom Metazoa; phylum Chordata; order Ceratodontiformes; family Protopteridae; genus Protopterus; species Protopterus annectens. Next base: position 1,660,343,993 of record NC_056731.1, on the reverse strand, counting down.
ATCTGCCAGGATGTTGGCAATATCAGTTGGTGTTGTAATTTTCATGCCATTGTGCTGTAACTCAGAGCAGATCTGGGTGTTGCCATTGAGATTCTTGACATAGCTGTAGAATTCTTTGTGCTTGTCCTTAGAATCAGTGGTGATTTTGTTTTCATAGCTAGCTTTAGAGGATTTTATGAGGGATCTCAGCTTCTTACTGAGGCTGACCAGGGAGCTCCTCCACTCATGGGATTTTACTCTCTTTTGCAACAGTTTCTTCCTTCTGTTGTAGAGTTTGTTTATGGCAGAGGACCACCAGATTGGCTTCCTTTTTTTGGTGGATAGCATCTTGGTTCTGTTAGGGATAGCACAATCCATGCACTCATGTAAGTGCTTATAGAGTGCATTTGTGTAGGATTCAGAAGTTGTAACTGTATTGTCCATCTGCATGGGTGTCATGAAGTTCACCACTTCTGTCTTAAGAAGCATGAAGTTGGCTTTGGAGAAACTTTTTCCAGTAGTTTCCTTAATGGGGGTGGGGGCAGGAGGGTGATTAGCTTATGGTCGGATCTGACCAAAGAGGAGTTGACTTCAAGTGTGGAACACCGGTCACTCATGTTGGTAATGACCAGATCTAGAATATTGTTGCCCCTGGTGGGGGTGTGGATAAGTTGATCCAGGGCATTGGAATTTATGAATTCTAGAAATCGTTGAGTGAAGGAGTTGGTACATGAGTAGTTTTCCCAGTTAATGGTGGGGTAGTTGAAATTGCCCATTATTAAGGTGTTTTATTAAACCCTAATATTTCCCAGTATATCAAGAAAAGAGGAGTGGGAATCCTGGGGCATGGTGGAGGATCTGTAGCAAGCTACAATTTGGATTTCAGTTTTACCCAGAGTTATTTGCACTTTGATAATCTTGGATGCATTATGCTGAGCAACTAGACTGGAGGTGTGGATATCCTTAAAAAGGATCGTAGCCTGTCAACCATGTCATCCCAGGCAGAAAGATGCTGGATCCCCTTAAAATGACACCAGAAGCTTAGCCAATTGTTGAAATCAATCATTTTGTCCTTGTACTGTGGTATCATTCTTGTCGATGGCAGAATGCTACTCAGGGCTAGATTCATACCTGCCTGGGCTACAAGATCAGAGAGCTCTTCCATGTCTCTTTTCATTTAGTCCAGGGAGGTACGTCTCAGGTTGTTCACACCAACATGGACAATGAGAGAGTCATATTTGTACTTGTTGTGGAGTAACCTGAGTGTGTGGGTTATGTGGTGGATCCTGGCACCCGACAGGTAGCTGACAGTAACCTTCCTCTTGTCTAGCCTGGTGAGTGGGACATCAGTGTGCCTGACTATAGTGTCACCTATGACTAGTGTGTTGGGTACGTTGTTTTGCCTTATGGGCTGTGGTTGAGTGCCACACTGAGTCTGTGGGCTATGTGTCATTTTGGTTGTGTTGGTGGAGGTTGCTTGCATTTCTGCTTTGGAGGTCTCTTTTGCTTGGGCAGATTATTACTGAGAGCCTCTGTGAATGTTTTTGTGTTTCTATGTGTGGATTTTGGTGGTGTAAGTTTAGTGGGACTATGTGATGAGTGTGGTGTGATGTGGTGCAAGTGTTTACCTTCTCCTCTTGACTGTCAAGTTCAATCTTGGTAGGAGAGAGCTTTGCCTCCTGTTTGGCTATATAAGTGCATCTCTCACAGGTTGCAGTGTTGGGTGGTAGGAGGAGAGGGTTGTCTGTGTACATGAGGCAATTGCTACATTGCCCCAAGATGCCCAGATTCATCAGGTAGACAGGACAGAACACTGGCAGCTGACCCTTGGACATGCCTGAATAAAAAACTATTTTCCTCTAGACAAGTGAGGAAAGTAAGTACAAGAGCTGTTTTCCTCTAGGCAAGTGAGGAAAGTAAGTACAAAAACTGTTTTCCTCTAGGTAATGAGGAAAGGTGAGTTCTGTAGTAATTTGTAGCTTATTTAGTGCTTACAACAAGTTCTGAACAAGTGCTGAGCATGAAGAAGCAAATTCAAGTGCTAAAACTAAGAAACTGGCTAGTTCTAAGGGAAAAACTGAAGAGCAGACTTTATGGCACCGGGAATAGTTTAACCTTAGCTACGTGGCACTGAGCAATGCGCAAACTCATGCAAACCCACGCAAACACTGATTTTTAACTCAAAAATTTGAAAGGGATAGAAATCAGCCCAAAATGGCCAATAATGTTCAATTTCAGAGCTGAAAACCACTCCTCTTGTGACAGGCTGCTCAATGCTTACCACTCTCACTGATAAGCAGAAAGGCTTCCAACTACCACAACAATGTCTGGACAACTCAGAAATACAAACTAAAGTCCTGAAACCAACAAATCTGGGATACAGACTATTCTCGTATAGGAAAAGGTGAGAAACGACCAAAGCAGATAGTATTTTTTTTTGTTGTTGTTTATTTTTTACATTTTGCTATTTAAGTCTAGTTTTAAATAGATTCAGTTTAGCCAGTACTCAGCTGACTGTAAACAGAAAACATTCTGCCATTTCTGGTGACATTAATGGATAAAGGCCTGACTATAGTCCAGGTGATCTGAGTTTGATTAGCTTTTTTGAATGGAAGGGGAGGGGTGGCTTGCCTAGCCTGGGGGTGGAGGGCAGGGCAGAGCAGGACACACATATCTACAATTCATTTGGTGAGGGTGCACTTCCTGGGAATCAGGCTTTCAATTCACCAAGATACAGTTTGGTGGTAGCTTTTATTAGTGATTGCACCAGAGTGTCTGTTCATAGGGTGAGGTACTGAGAGTCCCTTTTGAAACTTGGGTATCCCCACCACCACAGGTATGGGATTAGGTCATACATGTACTTTCTTTGCTGGGATGCTGGAAAGAACAAAAATAACACTCAGGGCTGCTTGTATGATAGCCTATCCAGATGGCTCTCTCCTCCATCCTGAATGGGATATTTCTTTAGCACAGAAATAAATTAGAAGAGCCTGATTGTGGCAGACTTGATATTCAACAGGGAATGAAAGCAAAAATTACCTAGAAAAAAATAAACAGAGCATTTAACTGATGAAAACAACTTCAAAATTTCATCATCAAGTTGTTTCCCATAACAAACTACTAGGGGTAATAATTGACAACCAACTTATGTCTGTCCCACATATTCACAATTCTATAAAAACACACCAAAAACTTAGAATGCTTTATAGATCGTTGAAATTTCACACCACCCATCCAGAGCTATACTTGCTAACTCATATTCACTTTCTAACGTGCATTCTAAACAATCTACAGGCCAATCTCATATCAAAACTACAAATGTGTTATAATAAAGTGGCTAGGTGTGCAGTGAATCAGCCAAATGGTTCACATGACTACATTACACTCAAATCCTTAAAATGTCCCAAGCTACCATTCTCAAATACACCCAACTTCTCCAGACACACTAAAATATATACATCTCCTTAGCTTGTCCTGCTGTTAGCTCTGATCTTAATATCTGCCTATCTAACTGCCCCTTCACTCCTCTGAAAAACAGTTCCTTACAATGTATAAATCCCAAAAGTCCGTAGGACACTCTCTATACTCAAACTCAGTAGCCAAAGCTTGGAACAATATCCCGATGGACATTAGAATGGTATATAACACTCACTATAACACTTTTTCACCCGATACTGGGGCTGTACTTGCATCACACCATACTGAAAAATCAACCTTTCTCTTCTTCTGGTCATCTTTCCTAGAGCCTTTAAAAGTCTAGCCATGTTAATCCCAGGTATCCCTATTTGTTCCTTCTAGGTAGTTTGCAGAACAAATTTATTAACAGAGTGATCAACACCAGCTACCCACGTTCACGAGGGACATGGGTGCCATCCCAGGGATGAATTTGCAGTCTCCTATCCAATTACCCAGGTGGTGTTTAAAAAGAGTCTGTGAAAAGCTCTGTTTTATGTGAATAGGAAGTCTATTCCAGAGAAGTGGCAGTCTCTCGGAAACTTGTTAATAGGTTCATAGAGTAGTAGTAGGCTAACTGCTTGTGTGGGCCATTTCAAGCCTAGCTAATTACCTCAGGTGAGACTCAAACCCTGCAACGTGTGCCTGTAAGGTTAACACCTTAACCTTATGCTAACCTGCCTGCTATGTCACCATTCCTCTCTTGTCCTCCAAACATCCTATCATTCTTCCATCTTTAATACTGTTCTCTATCTCTTTTAAATAATGAATCATTTGCAAAGCCTAATTTTAGCTGTTTTCTGTTAACAGGCAAGTGCTCAATTTGTAAAAGTTATAGAAACACAATAATGTTAACAGCTAGCTGCAGAAACTGTAACTACTTACACATGTAAATATTGTTCTGTTTCTTCTGCCACCTCACTTGTAAATATTGCACTGTAGTCTCTTCTATCATTACATCTGTATTACCAATTGTGTATTAATGTACATGTATTAAATGTCCTGTTACTGGAGATGTTTTCCCTGGTCCGCCATTGAAAATGGGTTCTATACACAGTCAGACTTTCTTGATAAACAAATGCTAAATAAATAAAATAAATTCAGATTTCATATCACCTTCAAATTGTGCTCAAAAGGCAAAATGATTTTGTAGTAAATAGGCTTTTATCCAAATACATAGTTTTATATTGTCCAATCTCTTTAACATTTCTGCATCACTTTCTATTTCTCTCTATGTCCCTCTCTCTCTCTCTCTCTCTCTCTCTCTCTCTCACTTTCTCTAAAAGTTGGCATCTAAAAGCTATAATTTTATTCCTGGCATCTCCCACTTTTTTATCATTTTGTTTCTGTTTATACCATTATGAAAGAAAAGTTTTTTCACATCAGTTTTAAGTTCTTAATATGTATAAGCAGTGATGACAGAGAAAATCATTTTGTCTCCTCAAAGGTATTCAGTCTATCTAAATACCCAAATTGCTTAGCAGGATGCACCACATTAATTCCAGGATGTGGAAACCTGGAAACATGGCAAAGGAAATTTTCTTGCAGAGAAGTCAGGATTTTGTTGTTTAACTTATATGTTCTCACAGCTTATTCTTTCATAATCCAACATTTTAAATGATTTGAATGTTTTTCAGTTTTGAAATACACTGCATGGCTCATATAAATTAAAACCAGAAATATAATGCCTGGACCACAGAAATTAAAACCACTGAATGCTTCAAACAAGGCATATATACCATTAGGATCATATCTATATAGCAGTTGGTCATTGTCACTTATTCTAGTTCTGTAAAACCTTCAAGTGTAATGTATCTGTCATTATGCATATTATTAATATTGCTGTCCACATAACATCTGTCTGTCAAGTTCCACAACTAAATAGCTAAGTACAGATTTACTGTAATGTCATTATACCTACACTATGTAACTATAAGCAAGTGCACATTTTATATATATATATATATATATATATATATATATATATATATATATATATATATACTTATCCCACTAGGTTAGCACCCTCTTGTCAGGGGGAGGCACAAAGTGGTATTTATACTACTAGGGAATTTAGACCAGGGCATTAGGAACTTACCCTAATTGTCATTGTTACAAGGGGAATGCATTTTGCAGGAGCACCTCCTGTTTCCATTCCAGGCACCGAGGTGGCCTGGAGAAACAGGGTGGCAGATGGAGAGAAAAGGAGATAATGGAGTGGTGACACAAATGAAGGAGAAAGCAAATATCAAGACAGGAGAATGTGTGCAGGATTATGAGGAGATGAGTTAGCAAATGAGGGATGTATTATTACAACCCTCCAGTCGGGAGGGTTGTGGGATGATTTACATAAAGAAATGTTGATGCAGAGTGAGCCAGAAAATGGATGATATGTTTCCTGGAGGGACATTATGGAGAAAATACAAAAGGAGGATGCAGAAACAATCTTAAAGAATAGTTGTGAGATGGAAAAGAAAACATATGCAGAGCATACAGTGGATATAAAATGTGCACACACCCCTGTCAAAATGCCAGGTGTTTTGTTATATAAAAAAATGAGACCACAATAAATAATTTCAAAACTTTTCCCACTTTTAATTTGACCTATAACCTATACAATTCAGTTGAAAAACAAACAAATCTGTTAGGGGAAAATTATACAAAATAAAAAAACTACAATATGATGGTTGCATAAGTGTGCACACCCTTAAACTAATACTTTGTTGTGTGTGCACACCCTTAAACTAATACTTTTTTGAAGCACCTTTTGTGGCAATATTCAGTCTTCTTGGGTACACATCTGCCATTAATTAAAGAGACTCTGATTAACCCCAAATAAAGTTCAGCTGTCCTAGTAGGATTTTCCTGACATTTGCTCACTTGCCTGCTACAGCAAAAGCTATGGTTCACAGAGAGCTTACAAAGCATCAAATGGATCTCATTGTTGAAAGGTATCAGTCAGAAGAAGGGTACAAAAAAATTTCCACAACATTGGCTATACCATGGAACACAATGAAGACAGTCATCAAAAATTTGGGACAACAATGACATTGCAAAGAACTGGACATCCCTCCAAAATTGATGAAAAGACAAGTCAAAAAACAGTCTGGGAGGCTGCCAAGAGACCTACAGCAACACTGAAGGAGATGCAGGAATTTCTGGCAAGTACTGGTTGTGTACTACATGTGACAACAATCACCCATATTCTCCAAATGTCTGGACTATGAGGTAGGGTTGCAAGATGGAAGCCTTTTGTTACACAGGAAAACATCCAGGCCTGGCTAAAATTTGCAAAACAATACATCGTCTCCCAAAAGCATGTGGGAAAATGGGTTATGGTCTGATGAGACCAAGGCTGAACTTTTTGGCCACAATTCCAAAAGGTAAGTTTGGTGCAAAAACAACACTTCACATCACCAAAAGAACACCATCCCCATGGTGAAGCATGGGGGTAGCAGTATCATGCTTTGGGGATGCTTTTCTTTAGCTGGAACTGGGGGTTTAGTCAAGGTGGAGGGAATTATGAACAGTTCCAAATACCAGTCACTTTTGGTCCAAAACCTTCAGGCATCTGCTAGAAAGCTGAAGATGAAGAGGAATTTCACCTTTCAACATGACAATGACCCCAAGCATACATCCAAATCAACAAAAGAATGGCTTCACCAGAAGAAATTTGACATTTTGGAATGGCCCAGCCAGAGCCCAGACCTAAATCCAATAGAAAATCTTTGGGGTGACCTGAAGAGGGCTGTGCACAAGAGATGCCCTCGCAATCTAACAAATTTGGAGTGCTTTTGCAAGGAAGAGTGGGCAAATATTGCCAAGTCAAGATGTGCCATGCTGATAGACTCCTACCCAAGAAGACTGAATGTTGTAATTAAAGCAAAAGGTGCTTCAGCAAAGTATTAGTTTAAGGGTGTGCACACTTATTCAACCAGCTTATTGTACATTTTTAGTTTTTTATATTTTCCCCCTAACAGATTTGTTTGTTTTTTAATTGAATTGTACAGGGTATAGATCACATTAAAGGTGGGAAAAGTTTTGAAATGATTTATTGTGGTCTCATTTTTTTATATCACATAACCTGGCATTTTACAGGGGTGTGTACACTTTTTATATCCACTGTACCTCTCAATTCTACAGATTTTCGCAGAATGTCCAGATTTTTGCCTTATATCTTTGGTCTGTTTCTAATAAAATCTGTGGTTTTCTGTCAAATTATTGAGGTTTGAAGTCAGAAATTAATGACAGCCATTTGAGTTTCAGACATCCTCCCCTTCAGAAAATTCATGTTAATGCAAAATCTGTTATTCTATCACTTTTCTATGTTTGTAACAGCAACACTTTAAAAGTGTTCCTATTTTTGTGCCTTTGTCCCCCCATTATTTATGGCTTTGTCCAGATCTCTTGATTTAAGAGGTTGAGAGGTATGATGCAGAGAAAATAAAAGAAGGCAAAAGGGGAATAACAGAAAAGAAAAAGTTAGAAGGAAATAAGACACAAAGTATGTGGTAAGGATTCAAAGTAAAATAAATAAAGAAATGAACAGGTATGAAGTGTTGGACAATTTGATAGCTGCTTTGGATGTAAAAGTACATGAGGTAAGTGCATTTATTCTTATTAAAAATAGACATTTCATGACATTATATTTGAGACTGTCAATTGAAAATTTTCTCAGAGATCATGTAAAATAGAAAGAATATTTATGTGATAAAAGCATTTAACAGAGAAACAAAAAATAAGATGTATTGACAATTTCAAAAAGGGGTGGAAGGAGAGACTTTGAAAAGACATTGAAAAAGTTTATGATGAAACAGTTTTATGGACTCTTGGATGGGAATGTAATATGTTAAAAATCAAATGAGAAAAGTTATACATATACCAAGCATGATAAATGTGGAGGGGAATATGGAGTGTAGTAAAATAATGTGGACAACCAAAAACATTTTTTATGGAAAAAGAAGGACATTTGATAAAATAAGATGTTATACTTGTAGGGAAATGGGACATGCTGCAAAAAATGTGAATTGAAGTGTTACAAATGTAACAAAATAGGACATTTATAGATAGATTGCAAAAATGAAAATAAGAGTAAGGAAAAGAAATAAAAGAGAATGAACAAAGAGAAGACATTTTAAAAGCAGTAGAAAAAGAAGAAAAATTAGATGAGAAAAAATAATGAAGAAGAAATAGAAGAAGGCTCTGAGGTAAGTGTGGAAGAAGACCTAAATTGGGAGGTAGTAAAAGAAATTGTTGGTCAGTATAATGCTTAAGATATTTTACTCATAAATGCAAGGTGCAGTGTTTGATTCTCACCTTTGGGAGGAAAATCAGCCAGGCTTAGAATGGCCTGTTAGCTATCCAAGTAATATGAACTTATGAAACCATAAATCTAAGTGAAAATGAAAAATGTAAAGTGCTTTCTATAAATGTGAATAGCATTAAGTATATAGTAAGAAGAACATAGATTTTTGGAGTGGTGTAATCATGTGATGTTGATGTAATTATATTAGAAGACACAAGACTTTTAACAAATGAAGAAAGATTACAAATGGAGAAACTATGAGATAGATAGATAATCTGGAATTTGGGAAATTAAAGATATTCTAGAGGAGCTGTATTCTGTAGAAATACAGTAAGGATATTAGCTGTAACTTTATCAAAATGGGAAGATTAACTATTGTAGATTTAAAATGGAAAGAGCAAATATGTGGAATTATAACATTATATGCTCATTTTATCAGATTTTAGATTATGTAGTAATACATATGAATATTATAATAACATGACACGTTAATTGTGATTTAACAGGCAATTGTAAAAAGAAATGAAACAAGATAAGAAAAAATGTTTGAAGTTATAAGATATGGTAAGTTAAAACTCTGGGACAAAAGTTCATGGAATGACAAAATGAGTATGTATAGAACTGAAATGGATTATATTATAGTATCAGGAGGTTCAGTTATAGGAGAAGGGGAAGTAGTTGAAACAGGCTTTTCTTATCATCTTGCAATATGCCTAGAGATAAATGAGAGCAAGGAATGTATAAAAATAGGCAAAGGAATATAAAGGATAAATAAGAAAGCATGCAATGAAGGAATGAACAAGGAAGACATTCGTAACACAGTCATGTAAAGGTCATATTACTTTGAGAATAGTTTTATAAAAATTGGTCTGAATGACAGATGATATTTAAGGACAGATATAAAAAAATTACAGTAGCAATATGATGTGAGAAAAACAGAAAAAGAAAAATATATAGGCAAAGATATTTTTATAAGGAAAATGAGAAATGTAAAAACTTATTTAAGCAGATTAACAAAGGAAGATGGTAAAGTAATGAGAGATATAAGAAATGAAAATGGAGAAGCAAAGAATTCAGAAAAAGATTATGAACAGTGTAGTACAATATATAGAGAACGTTTTTACAGAAAAAAGAAGGTAGTGAGAAAACAGGAAAGTAAAAAAGTTAATAAAAAAAGGAGAATAAAGAGTTGGAAATGAAGATTTCTTTAAGTGAGATAGATAAAATATTAGGGCAATTAAATATAGATTTGGCTGCAGAACCAGATGGAATAGAGTATGAAATGTATAACAATTTAAGGGATTGGTAAAACATATGTTTTAATGATTTTAAATAAATTGTTAAATGAAGTTTTTATGTATAAAGATTTTGTGTTGGAATACTTAAATTCTATGGAGATCAATAGCATTGAATTATAATGATTATAAAGTATTTATGAAAATAATACAAAAGAGATTTGAAACTTGAATGGAACATATTAAGAAAGATAGTATATATAGTATAAAAGGAAAGGCTTGTCAAGAATTATTTATGATAGAAAAATTGTGGATGACATTATTAATAGAAAAGAATAAGTGAAAATCATTAAAGGAGATGTTAATAAGGGATTTAGTATAATTGGACATGAAGTCTTTTGGGTAATAATGAAATAATTCAATATAAGTGAGGACTTTAGGAAATTATGTATGTCAGCATACAGTAATAATAAATAAATTGAAAATACTTGTAAATTGCTGGTTAAGCCAAGAGATGCATATGAAGAGTGGTGTAAGACAGGGATGTCCAATGATTTGTATATTGTTTTCATTAGTTAATAATGTGATACTGTGTGAAATAAATTACAAAATGAAGAAGGTGAAGGGTTATGAATTCCAGTTCTGCTAACATATTCAGATGACGTTATAATAATTACAAAAACAATTTTTGGCTAAAAGAGGTAATCATTTGTACAAATGAGTGTCTAGAGGTGATAGGGATAACATTAAATAAAGAAGAAAAGTAAAGGTCTAGATGATTTGGAAAGACAGTGGGTATATATTTTATAATTAATGCATTTTCTGTGTTTGGTATAATAATTGGGTATAAGGGTATAAGCAGAATTCAACAGGGAAAAACAAAAGAAGAAATAAAAAAAAAATTCTGGAGAACATATAAATTATCATTCAGAAAAAAATGTGTATTGGATAACTTCAGAACTGATGGGAAAAATATCATAATTAGCATGTTACTAACAGTATTTGAAAAAGAGTTATTCTCATTTTTTTCATTTATATGGGTCTCGAGATTAAACCCAGTAAAAAATGGAGTTTTACATATAAATAAAAAAGAAGGCGGTTTGTGGTTAATTAACCCAGTAGTATATGCTGATTCATTGCATTTGTACAAAGTGTTAAAGTGGATAAACGAAAAAAGATGAGAGATTATTAGTAAAACTTTATAAATATTAGTATGATAAATTAGGGGTATGGTAAAAATGAGTAAAAGATAAAAAAGAGTGTATAACTGAAGAAATAAAATGTTACAAAGCCTCTCATTGTCTGTTCTGCTGATTTACTTGCACTGAATTCATTATCTGGCTAGCGGTTGGACAGTGTATTTTTACACTTTAGCAAGCTTTTTTCTATGTTTTTATATCAAGAGGACAGAGGATTTTCCATCTAGTGGCAGTGGGTAGTAGCCTTGTCTGTATAGGTTGGAAAGATACACTAGAGATTCTTGCATATAATTGTTTCATTGGCTGGGTGTCATACTAATTGGCTTTAATATTAATGTCCAGATTTTTGCCTTATATCTTTGGTCTGTTTCTAATAAAATCTGTGGTTTTCTGTCAAATTATTGAGGTTTGAAGTCAGAAATTAATGACAGCCATTTGAGTTTCAGACATCCTCCCCTTCAAAAAATTCATGTTAATGCAAAATCTGTTATTCTATCACTTTTCTGTGTTTGTAACAGCAACACTTTAAAAATGTTCCTATTTTTGTGCCTTTGTCCCCCCATTATTTATGGCTTTGTCCAGATCTCTTGATTTAAGAGGTTGAGAGGCATGATGCAGAGAAAATAAAAGAAGGCAAAAGGGGAATAACAGAAAAGAAAAGGGTAGAAGGAAATAAGACACAAAGTATGTGGTAAGGATTCAAAGTAAAATAAATAAAGAAATGAACAGGTATGAAGTGTGGGACAATTTGATAGCTGCTTTGGATGTAAAAGTACATGAGGTAAGTGCATTTATTCTTATTAAAAATAGACATTTCATGACATTATATTTGAGACTGTCGATTGAAAATTTTCTCAGAGATCATGTAAAATAGAAAGAATATTTATGTGATAAAAGCATTTAACAGAGAAACAAAAAATAAGATGTATTGACAATTTCAAACAGGGGTGGAAGGAGAGACTTTGAAAAGACATTGAAAAAGTTTATGATGAAACAGTTTTATGGACTCTTGGATGGGAATGTAATATGTTAAAAATCAAAAGAGAAAAGTTATACATATACCAAGCATGATAAATGTGGAGGGGAATATGGAGTGTAGTAAAATAATGTGGACAACCAAAAACATTGTTTATGGAAAAAGAAGGACATTTGATAAAATAAGATGTTATACTTGTAGGGAAATGGGACATGCTGCAAAAAATGTGAATTGAAGTGTTACAAATGTAACAAAATAGGACATTTATAGATAGATTGCAAAAATGAAAATAAGAGTAAGGAAAAAAAATAAAAGAAAATTAACAAAGAGAAGAAATTTTAAAAGCAGTAGAAAAAGAAGAAAAATTAGATGAGAAAAAAATAATAAAGAAGAAATAGAAGAAGGCTCTGAGGTAAGTGTGGAAGAAGACATAAATTGGGAGGTAGTAAAAGAAATTGTGGGTCAGTATAATGCTTAAGGTATTTTACTCATAAATGCAAGGTGCAGTGTTTGATTCTCACCTTTGGGAGGAAGATCAGCCAGGCTTAGAATGGCCTTTTAGCTATCCAAGTAATATGAACTTATGAAACCATGAATCTAAGTGAAAATGAAAAATGTAAAGTGCTTTCTATAAATGTGAATAGCATTAAGTATATAGTAAGAAGAACATAGATTTTTGGAGTGGTGTAATCATGTGATGTGGATGTAATTATATTAGAAGACACAAGACTTTTAACAAATGAAGAAAGATTACAAATAGTGAAACTATGAGATAGAAAGGTAATCTGGAATTTGGGAAATTAAAGATATTCTAGAGGAGCTGTATTCTGTAGAAATACAGTAAGGATATTAGCTGTAACTTTATCAAAATGGGAAGATTAACTATTGTAGATTTAAAATGGAAAGAACAAATATGTGGAATTATAACATTATATGCTCATTTTATCAGATTTTAGATTATGTAGTAATAAATATGAATATTATAATAACGTGACACTTTAATTGTGATTTAACAGGCAATTGTAAAAAGAAATGAAACAAGATAAGAAAAAATGTTTGAAGTTATAAGATATGGTAAGTTAACACTCTGGGACAAAAGTTCATGGAATGACAAAATGAGTATGTATAGAACTGAAATGGATTATATTATAGTATCAGAAGGTTCAGTTATGGGAGAAGGGGAAGTAGTTGAAACAGGCTTTTCTTATCATCTTGCAATATGCCTAGAGATAAAGGAGAGCAAGGAATGTATAAAAATAGGCAAAGGAATATAAAGGATAAATGAGAAAACATGCAATGAAGGAATGAACAAGGAAGACATTAGTAACACAGTCATGTAAAGGTCATATTACTTTGAGAATAGTTTTATAAAAATTGGTCTGAATGACAGATGATATTTAAGGACAGATATAAAAAAATTACAGTGGCAATATGATGTGAGAAAAACAGAAAAAGAAAAATATATAGGCAAAGATATTTTTATAAGGAAAATGAGAAATGTATCAACTTATTTAAGCAGATTAACAAAGGAAGATGGTAAAGTAATGAGAGATATAAGAAATGAAAACTGAGAAACAAAGAATTCAGAAAAAGATTATGAACAGTGTAGTACAATATATAGAGAACGTTTTTACAGAAAAAAGAAGGTAGTGAGAAAACAGGAAAGTAAAAAGGTTAATTAAAAAAAGAGAATAAAGAGTTGGAAGTGAAGATTTCTTTAAGTGAGATAGATAAAATATTAGGACAATTAAATATAGATTTGGCTGCAGAACCAGATGGAATAGAGTATGAAATGTATAACAATTTAAGGGATTGGTAAAACATATGTTTTAATGATTTTAAATAAATTGTTAAATGAAGGTTCTATGTATAAAGAATTGTGTGTTGGAATACTTAAATTCTATCAAGATCAATAGCATTGAATTATGATTGTAAAGTATTTATGAAAATAATACAAAAGAGATTTGAAACATGAATGGAAAATATTAAGAAAGATAGTATATATAGTATAAAAGGAAAGGCTTGTCAAGAATTATTTATGATAGAAAAATTGTGGATGACATTATTAATAGAAAAGAATAAGTGAAAATCATTAAAGGAGATGTTAAGGGATTTAGTATAATTGGACATGAAGTCTTTTGGGTAATAATGAAAGAATTCAATATAGGTGAGGACTTTAGGAAATTATGCATGTCAGCATACAGTAATAATAAATAAATTGAAAATACTTGTAAATTGCTGGTTAAGCCAAGAGGTGCATATGAAGAGTGGTGTAAGACAGGGATGTCCAATGAATTACATATTGTTTTCATTAGTTAATAATGTGATACTATGTGAAATAAATTACAAAATGAAGAAGGTGAAGGGTTATGAATTCCAGTTCTGCTAACATATTCAGATGACGTTATAATAATTACAAAAACAATTTTTGGCTAAAAGAGGTAATCATTTGTACAAATGAGTGTCTAGAGGTGATAGGGATAACATTAAATAAAGAAGAAAAGTAAAGGTTTAGATGATTTGGAAAGACAGTGGGTATATATTTTACAATTAATGCGTTTTCTGTGTTAGGTATAATAATTGGGTATAAGCAGAATTCAACAGGGAAAAATAAAAGAAGAAATAAAAAAAAATTTCTGGAGAACATATAAATTATCATTCAGAAAAAAATGTGTATTGGATAACTTCAGAACTGATGGGAAAAATATCATAATTAGCATGTTACTAACAGTATTTGAAAAAGAGTTATTCTCATTTTTTTCATTTATATGGGTCTCGAGATTAAACCCAGTAAAAAATGAAGTTTTACATATAAAAAAAGAAGGTGGTTTGTGGTTAATTAACCCAGTAGTATATGCTGATTCATTACATTTGTACAAAGTGTTAAAGTGGATAAATGAAAAATGATGAGAGATTATTAGTAAAACTTTATAAATATTAGTATGATAAATTAGGGGTATGGTAAAAATGAGTAAAAGATAAAAAAGGGTGTATAACTGAAGAAATAAAATGTTACAAAGAGAAAATATTTTTGTGAAAAATAAAAACTGATGCTACAGAAAAAATAGAAAAGTATGGTATAAATATGTAATGATAAAGCATTACTATGTAAAACCATGGGGAAATCTAACATAAAAACAAAATAAAGCTATAAAATAAGAAGCAAATGGTGTAATCAGAAAGTAGACCTTCAAGATTTTTGTGGAGACTGGTAATAGATAATTTACCAGTAAAAGGAAATATGCCATATAAAAAAGTAATAGAATATGTTTACAGTGTCAAGAGGAAGAAATAACTGAACATGTGTTTTTGAAATTTAAAAAAGAAAAAAAGTTATGGGGAAAACTATGTAAAGAAGATGTTTTTGAAATTATAAAAGAAGTGGATAAAATTAACATGGGTATGATTAAATATGGATATTATAAGAATAGAAGTAAATATGTTAAAAGCATAGATAAAAAGTTATTGTATGTCGTATGGGTTATATAGAATGAAAGAATAAATTAAATTATGTTTAATGGTAAATGAAATTTAGCAACAATATCAAGTAAAATCAGATCTTGTTATGGAAAAATAATTGGGGGGTCTAATTGGGATGAACATTTAGTATGATTATGAGGAAAAAAATAAATATTTGTAAATAAATTTGTATGTCTATATATTTGTACATTTGTAAATATGCTGTAAAGAATAGCTCTTTTTATATATAAATAAAAGACTCCTATTATTTTTGAAAGGTGCCATAGAATCCCTTGAATCCAACCTAAGCATACAGGGCATCAGTTTAATGGCTAATCTGAAAGACAGCACATAGGATCATAAGATCATAGAAGCGTATTAGGCTAATGGTCCTGGGGCCCTTACAAATCTAGCCAAGAGTTTATCCCCAAAAAAGAAACCTCAGTCAGCACCTGTCACCCCTGTCAATGAGGGGCAAAAGTGGAACTTCTGGGACAAACGTTTGGTTTCCCATCCACTCATCAAGGTTGTGAAGGTCAGCAAGGTACTCTATTTGACATGTATGGGATGTCTATTCCAGAGATGGGGCAGTCTCTGGGAGACAAATCTGTCTCTCCAGCAGGTTTTGTTGATTTCACATATTAGATTTAGGCCTATAGAGCAGGTAATGTGCGAGGAGTTAGACTTATGGATATGGAGCATCTCTAGTAGGGCAGGGTCTGATATTGCCTTGTAGGTGAGACACAGATCACCTCTGAGCAATCTGTATGATACCAAGTAAAGTGATAGTGATTTGAACCTGTCCACAAAGGACAGGTGTTGGAGGCCATAGATTCTCTTTGTGAGGTATTTCTGTGGCCTTTCCAGTTGGTGCAGGTGTTTGGAGAGGTACATATCAAATGGGGTGTTATACTCAATTATAGGTCTAATGAGGGAGGAGTATGGAGAAGTAATAACCTCCTTTTTTCTGGATGAAATCCCTTTACTTATGAGGTGAACCAGGCTTTTCTGACCACTGTCACCAAATGATGGTCAAATGTGAGATTGTTGTCAACCTGAGTACCCAGGTCTCTCACCACAGGTTGTGTGCTTAGGGTTTCCATTGGTGTGGTAATTAGTAGGGGCTGTGTTTTTGCTGAATGGTATGATAATATACTTTTTTGAGTTTAACTTAAGGCCATGAATTTGGCACCAGTTACTTGAAGGTGTGAGACCCTCCTGCAGTATATTTACATTATTTGGGGAGTCAATGACAGCATCCAACTTACAGTTATCTGCAAACTTGGTCAGCCACAGGCCCTTTGTCTTTGCCTGGACCTCTGAGAAGTAGATGCCAAACAGTAGGGATCCCAGGGCAGATCCCTGGGGAACATCACTAGTGACAGGTCTGCTGTCGGAGGTGGTGGCACCTATTTTGACCTTGTGGGTCCTATCTCTGAGTCTGTTGGCCACCCTTCTGATGAGATAGGGATTAACACCAAGTTGTGTTAGCTTTTTGATGATGCCCGAGTGGGGGATTGTGTCAAAGGTCTTGGCCAAGTCAAGGTAAGCTGTATGTACTCACTTTCCCTCATCCAGGGCCTTGGTGACAGTCTCAAAGAAGTCAACTCAGTTCATTAGGTAAGATCTGCCCCTGACAAAGCTGAATTGGGTGCGGTTGAGTGCTTGGAGATTGCCTATGTCCTTGTTTATGAGATCCATATTAATAAACTCCATGGCTTTATAGATCAGATTTGTCAAGCTAATAAGGCAATAGTTTCTTAGGTCAGTAGTGGCACCACCTTTGTGCAAGGGGATGACAATGGTGGTCCTCCACTCTGCTGGAATGAAGTCTGTAATTAGGCTGTGGTTGAATAGGGTGTTCAATGGCGAAGCTTGTTCTTGCTGGAGATGGTGCAGAATACAGCCTGGTATGCTATCGGGTCCCATGGAAACTGTGTTCTATGCCTTGGATAGGGCCTTTAACACTTGATCTATGGCAATGTGAGGTGTGAGACAAGTATCGGGGATGTCAACTGGGCCTTTGGGGGGGTGATAAGGGGATGAACTTTGCACTGAACCTATCAGGTAGCAGGTTGGCTAAATCAGCAGGATCAGTGTAAGTGGTACCATTAAGTACTAATTCGGAACAAACTTGGGCTTTGCCAGTGAGGTTCCTAACATAACTTGAAGAAGGACTTGTTGCTTCTCTTAGTTTTGGAGGCTAGTTTCAACTCATAATTGGCTTTGTAGTTTTTCACTAGTGATCTAATTTGCTTGTTGAGGTGGAGGAGGGAGGTTTTCTGATTTGGAATTTGTTCCTTTTTACCCTTGGACAACAGTTTCTTCCTTTTGTTCTAAAGTCTGTTGATAGAGGATGCCCACTAGACAGGTTTGTGTTTCCTTGAGGAGCAGGTTTTAGTTCTGTTGGGTATGGCTGAGTCCATGCAGTTGTACAGGTGCTTGTATACTGCACTGGCTTACTGTTAATCCTAGCTGTCTGCATCCTCTGAGGGGGGTGGTGGTGTGAAGCTGCTGATACTCTCCCTTAGGAGGTTGTAGTCAGCTTTTGAGAAGTTTTTTAGCCTGGTTATGGCTGGGGAGGGGTTGGGTGGGATAGAAACTTCAAATGAGACAGACTGATGATCTGATCTAACCAGGGAAGAACATACTATGGGAGTGGTGCAGTGGTTGCCCATGTTGGTGAGAACCAGGTCCAGTATGTTATCTCCCCTTGTGGGGGATGAGACCAGCTGTTCTAGTGTGCTAGAGCTGATGAAGTAAAGGAATTGTTGGGTGAGTGCATTAGTGCAGGAATAGTTCACCCAGTCTATGATGGGGTAGTTGAAGTCACCAAGGATCAGGGTGTTAGGGAGTACCTTGATGGAGTCAAGTAGTTCCAGGTAGGAAGATTGGGTGTCCTGAGACATTGAGGAGTGATCTATAGCTGGCTATAACTTGGATGGGTGTCTTGCCAACTGTCAGTTGCACCTGGAATAATTCCAGTGTATCATGCTGATAAACCTGCCTGGAGGTGTGCCTGTGTTTAATGAAGATAGAGTATCCACCACCCTTAGTCTTTCCAACCTCATTTTGAGGTTGGAAAGTGTGGAATGAGCTATAGCCTGGTAAAACAAGGGTGCTCTCTGCAGCCCTGAACCAAGTTCCCATGACTGCACAGACATCGGCATCTTCCATTGTGAGGAGAACCTCCAGTGAGTGCATTTTCAGATTAAGGCTCCCAGCATTGAGCAGCATGACCTTCAATTTGCTTTTGGATAGATCTTTTATGTTGGAAGATTTGTCTTTGGGACATAGCATAAAAAGGCACAATGGGGAAGGCAAGAGCCTTGGCCAAGATTCAGGACCCCAGGGGTGACAGGTGGAGGCCATCTCTGCCAAAGCATCAAGGCCTGTCAACCATGTCTTCCCAGGCAGACAGATACTGGATCCCCTTGAAAAGACACCAGAAACTAAGCCAGTTGTTGAAGTCAATCATTTAGGTGTACAAACATTTAGGGGTACAGCATCTCCTTATGCTGTACTGTCAGCAATATATCTACCTGGGGTGAGAAGTGAACACATAGCATTCTGCACAAAAGGTGGGTGTGATACCTGCTGTGCTACTGATGCTATATATGCATTATATATATTATGATGGTAATTGAGATAACTGGTGTGTTTTTACAGTAGGTTGCTTAGCTGCTCCTGCTTGATGGCTTAGTATTTTATATTCTACAGATGGATTGTTTTGTGTATATTATTTATTTTCTTTTTTTATGCACTTTTTATCTCCCCATTTGCCTATGATCAGCATTCCTCCCATGAGTTTTGCCCATTAATTCCTTATCAACAGCTCAGGCAAGAGCCAACCAGAAAAAGACATACAGGCTCTGCTATCACCATCACACCTGTACTGCATCCTCAAGGGCCAGTGAATGGCTTGTACAACTTTCCTTACTGCTTCTGATCTCTCTGTCTGTGAGGCACAAGGAAGCCCTCACAAAATGGACATCTAAGTGTTTCTTTTTAACTCCTAACCTCTCACTGAGGCTGCTGATGTGAACACCACTGTCATAATGAGGATACTGGATGTCTTCCCCATTTACATGCATGGCTACCACCCCTGTGCCAATGAAGGCTATGATTTCATGCTCGAAAGCCTATGTCCACCAGTATGAGGCCTACACATGCATGCTTAGACTAGAACCATACATGTTAAAGGATAATAATTCATACTTTTGACTCAAACCCAGGACCCCAGGCATACTACACTGGACAAACAAAAGCCTCTGTCCAGAAAGAACTTGGATTGTCCCTTAAGAAACTTATTCTTTTAGCTAGGAAATCAAGCAGCATGGTAATTAAGGCCAAATTTCAAATATAAACACACACAAATGCAAGGAAAAAATCAACTAATACCTTGCCGCGAGCTTTTGCTGGTGCAGCAGTATTATATGCTGGAGGTCTTTTCTGATAAGACTCAAGGCCTGCAAAAACTGCAAGTACTGTTGGTGACTCCTTGAGGAAAGTAAATCTATTTTTTGTCTGGAAGTTACTTAAACTGATAGAGCTGCTTTCCGTTTTACCTGCTCCACTTTGTTTTCTGCTTTAAGAAATTTGCCTGGCCTGGTGTTTCTGTTCTATGTGGTAGATCAATGCATAAATTACCTAGGCTGCATAATTCATGTTTTTCTTCCATTGGTTACTTTGTTTCTTGAGTGATACTTAAATACACTGAGAATATCTGTGGCTTTGTCATTTCTGATAAGACTCAAGACTTGCAATGACTGCAAGCATTGTTGGTGACTCCCTGCTGGTTATTTTTCCCACTCACCCTCACATTTTTTGATCTGCTTTTTAAACTTGGTGATTTTAAGCTGCCCACCCTTACTGTAAAATGAGTTTTATAAGCTCCTCCCTTTCTACACTGCTGCTTATATCTTGAATTATTTATTTACCTTTCACTGTGTTTATTTTGAAAAAAAAGTGCATTTTGCCTCTCATTGTCTGTTCTGCTGATTTACTTGCACTGAATTCATTATCTGGCTAGCGGTTGGACAGTGTATTTTTACACTTTAGCAAGCTTTTTTCTGTGTTTTTATATCAAGAGGACAGAGGATTTTCCATCTAGTGGCAGTGGGTAGTAGCCTTGTCTGTATAGGTTGGAAAGATACACTAGAGATTCTTGCATATAATTGTTTCATTGGCTGGGTGTCATATTAATTGGCTTACCTTGTTTTTATTGCCTTTATAAATTCCACACAATTGAGTGGCTGTTGGCTCATTTTTCAAAGCAAAGTACTTCTATTGAATAATCACACGTTTATCAGCTGTTTAAAACACAATGTTGTTATCTTAAGTTACTTATTGCCTTTCCTTAAGTTTAAAGTTTGTTTGTGGTAGCATTTCACTCTGGTCAGTCTTTTACGGTGCTTTTACATTAGAAGGACTGGGATTATTCATCTAGTGGTGGTAGGTGTTCATCTGGTCTATCTGCATTGAGAATCACACAAAAGAGCTCTGAGTTGTCATTTTATTGGCCAGAGAGCTCACTAGTCACTTTTTTTGTATTTCCAGTGCTGATACAAATTTGACACATTTGCGCTGAGCTGCTCGCTGTGCCAGTTCCCTGTACAGATGCAAACATCTAGAAACGTTGCTTATTTTCATCATACCTTGAAAGGTTACTGTGCTATTTATTGTTTTTTTGGCACTTCCTTAAAGTTTAAAGTTGAATTTTCGGGTTTATATCACATGATCGAAATGCAACAACATCGAACACTATAACATCGAACTTATAACTGCGAAAACTGAAAACTCCAAAAGCTGTGAACAGCGATTTTTTTCCCCTGGGAAAGAAATCGCTGTTCCAGCACAAAACACAAAACACACAAACACTACTATGTCTAATGTGGGGGACTTCACCCCCCAATGTGGGGGGCTGTGCCCCCCAAACCCAGCTACTTAAGTATACCAATTCTGAGATCGCACCACAGTGGAGGAAATGGCGAAACCGCAGAAACAGCCCACCAAATTCTTTCCCTGGGAAAGAATTTGATGTTCCGCGGCTTCACTGTTCTCATTCTTCGAGGTTTTGGGTTCACTATCATAACATTCATGGTTTTGCAACTTCGATGTTATGATATAGACCCGAATTTTCAAACTGCTGTAAGAGCGGCTGTTCTGCACTTATTTACATTGTATCTACTGTTTCTTAGTTAGTATTAAGCATCTGTTTGAAGTTCCTTAACACTTGGACTCCAAACCAGTCATTTTACATTAAGAGGGTCAAAGTGTGCACTCCTGTGGCAGGAGAGAGCTAATTCCATCTATCCGAGCTGGGAATTGCTGATGGAAAGCTCATTGTGTGTTTCCTTGATTAGCCTTGGGGCATAGTTAGAGTAAAACTTGCCTTCTTCTGATGATATATAAGCCTCACACTTGCAAGAAGATGTTCTGTGGTTATTGGTGCCTTGTATATATATACACACAATCATCAGAAGTTTAAATTTCCCTATAAAAACCACCTCAAAACTTTACCTCATTCCTGAGTTACTTACAGGGCAACTAATTTGCTCAGTGAGCAGCATGTAAACATTTAGTTAAGACTTTCTAGTTCTGTCTTACCTTATTTTAGCATCCAGGACTATTGCTGCTCAGACAGCATCTGGTTTAGCCACTGGGCAGAATCACTGATTAGGTTAGTTACAAATTACACCAAGTAAGCACCTTTCCGTTGTCCACCTACAAACACCCTCCACTCCTATCACTTGAAAGTACACATTAGGACCTGCAACTATGGATGGGCACTTTCCTGCTATCTCTGCATCCAGCTTGGTGGATATGGGCATCCTGAGGCAATGTAACAATTGCCTTATATACACTGATTACCACTTAATTCTCGACAGACAAATACAGTATGTGAGAGATATGTGAGAGATGTAGTTGCAGAGTGACACTGAAGGCTAGACTCTTGCATACAGATACAAAAAGCAACAAGCAGTTTGTTAGTGACTCACACACATCACTCACAGCACTCACAAAAGACCACACACACATAGACCCACATATGTGGAGGTGCTCACATGTAACTTACTCAAACCTCAAAGGCCTTTCAGGTGCAGTCTTCAGAAACTCTGCATGCATACAAACAAGGCATTTCCCATCACAACACATAAACCACATCTCATTGTGTCTCAACTACAAAGCCCATAAGGTAAAACACTCCACAATGTAATATGCTGGACATAGGAGACTCCATTGTGTGACACAGTGATGTCCTCTTACCTGGCTGAATAAGGGGAAGGTTACAGTTAGTTGCCTGTCAGGGCCAGGATTAGCCAGATCACACAAACACTCATGTCACTTACCCCTAAGTACCAGTATAATTCAATCATAGCCCATGTGGGTGTGAATGATCTGAGATGGACCTCCATGGACTATGTTAAAAGAGACAAGATTGCACTGTCAAACTATGTGTCACAGGCAGGTATGAGCCTAACATGGAGCCGCATTC
The DNA here is from genome assembly GCF_019279795.1 of Protopterus annectens. Taxonomy (NCBI): domain Eukaryota; kingdom Metazoa; phylum Chordata; order Ceratodontiformes; family Protopteridae; genus Protopterus; species Protopterus annectens. Next base: position 1,660,320,889 of record NC_056731.1, on the reverse strand, counting down.
TGCCATCTCCAAGGATGATGCCACAATGCCAGCAGAAAATGATGGACTTTAAATCTTGGCTTAACTACTGTTGTCATTCCAAGGGGGTCCAATACTTGTCAGCCTGGGAGGACATTGTTGACAGACCACACTGCTTTACCAGGGATGGTCTTCATCTGTCACCTTTAGGCTTTTGGATATTGGGTAAAACATTATTCCACCCCTATAGTGTGTTTTATAGGCATTGCCAAACAGTTAAACCTTCCAACATAACAAAAGCTACTCAGGACAAACTAAAGGTGTTACTGATCAATGCTAGAGTATCAACAAGTAACTGCACTCCCTGAAAGCTCTCTTTACCCTGGAGAATGCTAACATATTGAAATATAGTTCAAAGCCATGGAAAGCACTCTGACAGTACATGGCATTAATGCATTTCATACATTCCAATCACCCACTGAACATGAAACAGAAAAAACAGTGAAATATCTATCTAAATGAAAGATAAGTACACCTCAAGGCTGGTCAAACAATATGACATGCATGAGTTACTCCATGTCCAAATAACTGTGGGGAAAAATCCATTACCATATTCTTGCTAGCTACAGGTCCCCCACCATGAACCAGAAACCCATACACCATACCTGAAGTTACTAGAATCACTCAACATCCAGCCCAATACCATACTCATGGCTAAGTTTAACTACCCCTCCATTAATTTGAAGGCATAGATGACCACTAACATGCAGGTCCAAATATTTCTTGGACCCACTAAGGGAACAAATATCTTAGATATGGTACTCACAAATAACAGAGAATGCTTCATCCCTCCTAGTGTGATGTCCTCACAAGTAAGATCAGATCACAAAGCGGTCTCCTTTGGAAAAAAAGTAAAACTATTCCCCCCAACCCAACCCCAAAAACTTTAAGAACTGCTCTAAAGTAGATTACCCCATTAAGTGATGGCATAGCTCCCCCAAATCTAGAAAATACAGAAACTTTTACAGAGGCATACACAAAAGCCCTGTATGACCATATAAACAACTGCATAGAAATGACTGTACCAGACCAAAATAAGCCCAGGTCAAACTACAAAAACAGGCCACCCTGGTGGACCTCTGGTATTAATAGGTTGTACAACAAAAGAAAGAAAATCCTGTCAGGAACTAAGATTGAATGTGTACAACAAAGCAAAAAGTCCCTCATTATTCTAAACAAATGAATCAGGGAACTAGTCAAGTCTCTGAAAGCAGACTTAGAGTTAAAAATAGCCACCAAAACTAAAGATAACCATAGGGCATTTTCAGTTAGGCCCACAATCTTAAGGCCAACACCTAGCAATGTACAAAATTAGCTGTAGATGGCATCACCTATACTCAGCTGGAAGATATAGCAAATCTGCCATCCAACAAATTTAGCTCAAATTTCATCTCCCTATCACCCCCAGTTCTCCCCCTAGAAATACCCTCCACCACTCTACACCCAATTATCCCCAAAGAATAGGTTGCCACTATGTTCTTTAAAGCTAAAAATATGGCTTTAATAGGGTCTGATGATATACCAGTTTGTCTCTTAAACAGCTTAAATCGGGATTATCAGGCCCATCAAGATCTCTATTAAACCACAGCCTCTGGACTAGCTTTGTCTCGATAGAGTGGAAGACAGCAGCAGTCATCCTTCTACATAAAGGGGGACAAGGTACTGACCCAGGAAATTACAGACCCATGACTTTGACTAGTCTTTTATCTAAGGCCATGGAAAGAATAATAATAGACCTGATAAATAATGACATAAGAAACCTCCAAATACTTAACTTGACCCAATTTAGCTTTGTCAAGGGTAGGTCATGCCTGCTGAATTTAGTGGATTTCTTTGAGAAAGTCACTAAGGCCATGGATGAGGGTAAAACAGTACATACCACTTACCTCGACCTGGCTATGGTATTTGACACAATTCCTCACTCAGGCATTTAAATAAACTCGCAAAACTGGGCATGAATCCCTTCAGCACCAGATGGATAGCCAGTTGGCTCATAGACAAAAAACATATGGTTAAAGTGGGTAAATTCAGATCCAGCAAGAGCCCAGTTACTAGTGGTGTGCCACAGGGCTCAATGCTGGGACCACTCCTATTTGAAATATACTTCACTGAAGTCAAGGCTAATGTGGAAGGCCTATGGATGACATAGTTTGCCAACAACTGCAAGCTGGGAGCAATCATTGAATCCCCCAGTGATGTATATATCCTTCCCTTTTATTTGTATCCTTCATGAAAGTCTAGATCAGACAAATGATTGGTGCCAGAACCATGGCCTAAAAAACTAAATGCAAAAAATGCATTATCATACCCTTTGGGAAATCAGATACCCCTGCAAATTGCAACATCAATAGCACACCCTTAAGAATAGACTCAGACATGAGACATCTTGGTATACAGATGAAAAGTAACTTAAACTTTGACCAATATATGTCCACAGTGGTGTGAAAGTCTTTCTACATAGCACAACTTCTAAATAAAATATGGCATCCAGATCAAATGAAATTATAGTCCTGCTGTACTCAGCCCTCATTAGACCAATAATCAAGTACAATGTGTCATTTAGCATGTACTTGACTAACACTTACAGTAGCTGAAGTGACCTCAGTGGTCACTCACAAAGAAAATACAGGGTGTATACATGTATTGTGTGGATAGACTAAAAGCCCTATCCCTTTACTCTGTATCCTACTGACTAATTAAGGGGTAACTTACACCTGACCTACAAGGCACTCAGAAATGCAGTTCTGAAGGAGCTGCTACACATCCACAAGTCAAACAGCAAGAGGGTCACCTAATCTAGGGATCTAAAAATAGTCAGCGACTCAAACAAAACATGCAGGAGAGACAAACGTGTCTCAGAGATTGCCCCTTCTTTGGAATTGGCTTCCTATTCACATTAAGCAGATCCCATCCCTAGCCCTCTTCAAACACAGCTTGAATCAATGAGGAATTGCAAATTCACACCTGGGGGAATGCCTATGTCTCTTATGGACTGGAGAACAAATACATACCATCCTCCTGCTCCTATGGGCCATATATTGGGTAAAACTGGGTTATACTGGCAAGGCCTGTAAGGGATTTTAATTCATTAGCCTAGAAATATTCTATGAAACTATGAGCCTATGTATGAGACTAATTAAGAGCTATTATTATCATTTTACTTATATGATTCTAATAGTGCCTGTGCTGAGGGCACTATCTACATTTGTATGTGGATGTGTGCTTGTAGTTTTATTTTAATAATCATGCTGGGAGTTCCTAAGCTCAAAGGATAAGGCTGTTAAGGGAAAAGTCAACACTACCTGTCTAGTGGTACTGATATCAGCACAGTATGCCAGAAGTCTTAGGTTCAAGTCCCAAATGATAGCTAATATTATCCATTCCCTTGTAAAATTCTAACTCTACCTAAGCAGAGAGCTTTCTCCATATTTGTGTATGTTGGTAATTTGACCTTAATCATCATGCTGATAATTTTCTAACTGAAATGATAAGGCTGTTAAGGGAAAATCACCCTATGTCACCTGCAGGTTTGCCAACTGGCTCACAGATAGGATGCTGATAATCAAAAATAGGGAAAATTACCTCCATAAAAAGACCAGTCACCAGTGGAGTCCTGCAGGGTTCTGTGCTGGGACTCTCCTGTTTGGCATCTACTTTTCTGAATTAAAAGCCAGTGTCAAAGGGCTCTGGCTGACCAAGTCTGCAGATGACTGTAAGCTGGAAGTATTCACTGAATCCCCAAATGACTTAGTCATCCTACAGGAAGGTTTGTCTCAAATAATAGCCATTTTCAAAATCATAGACTGAAACTAAATGGCAAAAAATGCATTATTGCATCCTTTGGGAAGTCATTTACCCAAGAAAACTATCACATTGACAGTATGCCCCAAAAGATGACCCCTGTTGTTCAGGATTTGGGAACCTATGTGGCCAGTGAGCTAACATTTGACCAGCATGTGCCTATTGTAAGAAAGTCCTTCTATATTGAGCAGCTTATAAACCTTTGGATTGTGTCTAGATCTAGGTGTGTCATTGACCCCCTTTACTCAGCCCTCATTAGGCCAGTCATTGAATATAATGCCCTCTTTGGCATGTATCTGTCCAGACACATAGAACATCTGGAACGCTCAAACCATGCCTAAACTGCATGTCCTACATGGACCGACTCAAAGCCTGTCACTATACTAGACTGCATTGAGATGACCTGTGTCTGGCATACAAGGCATCCTCCTCCCCATTACTGATGGATTTACTACATATCAGCAAGTGAAATGCACCAGAATTAATTGGTCTAAACCTCTTCTGCAACAGAATGGTTTAGAGGGACAGGTATATCTTGCTGGTGATACAGCTGCTCTGAAACAGACTCTTCATTTACATAAAACAAAGTTAATCCCTGTCCATATTCAAGCACAACTTAGATCCATGGATGGAAAACAGAAAATTTACCACAGGACTGCCTGCTGTTCTACTAATGGACAGAGGTAGCTCCTAAATGCTTTATCCCATGCATGGGTCCCCTCAAATGATTTATGGTATGATCCCAGTTATTGTCATTAGTGGAAGTATATAATTATTTACCATGGGCTGGATAAGGCTAATCTATAACCAAATTAAATAGGTTATTTTGAACACAAAATGAGACAATGGCTAGGCTTAAAATGACCCATCAGGGCAGTTAGCCTAGTACTTAACTATGAACCTATGAAAACTCAGCATCCGCTTGGCCAGCACAGCTTGTGAGCCCAGTAGCACTGACACTCATACAGTATGTTGGAGGTCTTGAGTCAAAGTCCCAAATAAGAGCTACTAATATCTTTGCACTTATATGGTCCTATCAAGAGCATGCATCAGTAGTTGATTCCTGTGCTCCCACTACCTAATTCCATCTGTACCTTAGTCACTCTGTTAGCTCGAGTCATGGGTTATAATTTTGCCTTTCTCTCTCCATGCCACAGAAGTGAGCATTTTGCGGATATTCTTAGCATATGGTTTATTAGATTGTCTATGCCTTATATAAAAAAATAATATATAATAAAAAATAATATATAATAAAAAACATACTATATAATAAAAAAAAACAATTTGCACTTTATCTGCTTTTACTGTATTTGTGTTTTTCCTACTTTATTACCTTATTTTGCTTTTGCCTCTCCTTTAAAGTACTCAATTGTGTTTATTCTGCTGCATTTATTACTGCTTGGTAGTAGCCTGATTAAATTGTAAGTATTATTCTAAGTCTTTTGGTTATTGCACTTGGGCTTCAGACCAGTTGTTTTACATTAAGAAGGTTTGTGGTCTGCACTGTTGTGGCAGGACAGGTAGCCTATATCCTTCTAAGTTGGGAATTGCTGATTGAAGGCTCAGTGTCTGTTTTCTAAAAGTGTATTAGCTCTGGTTTAAGCACTTGGGCTCCAGGCCAGTTATTTTACATTAAGAAGGTTTGTGGTCTGCATTCTTGTGGGAGGAGAGAGTAGATTCTACCCATCTGAGCTGGGAATTTTGGTTAAAGGCTTACTGTGCCTGCTCATTTGAACTGTTTTTTTTTTCTGATATTGGTGCACCTTGTCTGCTGTACCACAGACTAGATTCAGGCTTGCTGAACCTAGCTTTGTTTGTATAACTTGAGCACTAATCCAGGCCATCTTTTTTGGAGAAGGTTCCCCTGTACCCTCGTGGCAGGAGTGTGTGGTTAGAACTTGTCAGATTGAAGACTGATGGAACAGGGCTCAGTTTTGAGTTTTTTTACTGGTTAATTGGGTAATTTGTTTAAATCAGTTTGCTCGTTTTCTATTGTTTTATATATATATATATATATATATATATATATATATATATATATATATTAAAAAATTGCACTTTATTCATCTGCTTTTACTGTAATTGTGATTCTTCCCACTTTATTACCTTATTTTGCTTGTGCTTCTTCTTAAAAGTACTCAATTGTATTATTCTGCTGCAGTTATTACTGCTTGGTAGTAGCCTGATTAAATTGTAACTGTTATTCTAAGCCTTTTGGTTTAAGCACTTGGGCTTCAAACCAGTTGTTTTATATTAATAAGGTTTGTGGACTGCATTGTTGTGGCAGGACAGGTAGCTTACATCCTTTTAAGTTGGGAATTGCTGATTGAAGGCTCAGTGTCTGTTATTTTAAAAGCGCATTAGTTGTGGTTTAAGCACTTTGGCTCCAGGCCAGTTATTTTACATTAAGGTTTGTAGTCTGCACTCTTGTGGAAGGAGAGGCTAGATTCTGCCCTTCTGAGCTGGGAATTTCTGGTTAAAGGCTTATTGTGCCTGCTTATTTGATCTGTTTCTTTCTGAAATGTGTGCGCCTTGTTTGCTGTAGCCCAGAAGTTAGTAGTTTATTGGTCATTTTGGGCTAATTTCTATCTCATTCATTTCCGACAAACTTTCAACTTAAGCACTCAAACCATTCATTTCGCAGCCCAGCACTTGCTCAAAACTCATATCAAGCACTAATTAACCCTAGCACTAGACCCCCTATACTGTCCAGAAGGACAAGGCTCTCTATTCGTCCCTACCAGCTAATCAGTAAAACAGCTCACTTTACCTATTCAGGCATGTCCAAAGGGCAGTTTCAGGTGTACTCTCCAGTCCAACTGGTGAATCTGGGCATTTTGAGGCAATGTTACAACTGCCTCATGTACACAGACAACCCTCTCCTCCTACCACCAAACACTAATATATGTGAGAGATACAATTATACAGCGAAACTGGAGGCAAAGCTCTCTCAACCCAAGAGTGGAACTGACATTCAAGAGGAGAAGGAAAATACTTGCAACACACCACCAGTCTCACATAGACCTACTAAACCAACACTGGCAAATAACACACATGAATACACGAAAACATACTCGGAGGCTCTAAATAAAAGTCTGCAAAAGCAACAGAGACCTCCAAAGCAGACACCTAAGCAACCTCCACACCCCATCACAAACCATGAAACACATACTTCACATAATCAGTGTGCCATGCAATCACAGCCCTTAAGGCAAAATAACATACCCAACACACTAGTAATAGGTGACTCTATAGTCAGGCACACTGATGTCCCACTAAATAGGCTGGGCAAGGAGAAGGTTACAATTAGCTGCCTGTTGGGTACCAGGATCTGCCACATAACACAAGCACTCAGGTCATTCCAGAACAAGTACAAATACGACTCTGTCATTGTCCATGTTGGTGTGAATGACCTGAGATGTACCTCCCTGGACTACATGAAAAGAGACATGGAAGAGCTCTCTGATCACGTAGCCCCAGCCGGTATGTCCTTGACCCTGAGTAGCATTCTGCACTCACCAAGAATGATGCCACTGTATAAAGAAAAAAATTATCAATTTCAACAATTGGCTAAGTTTCTGGTGTCATTCAAAGGGGATCCAGTATCTGTCCACCTGGGATGGCATGCTCGATAAGCCATGTTGCTACACAAGAGATGGCTTGCACCTGTCACCCTTAGGCTTTCGAATACTGGCCAAGGCTTTTGCTGCCCCCATAGTGCCTTTTTTAGGCAGGTCACAAAACACAAATCCACCACCATAAATAGCACAAGTAACCAAAAACAGAGGGTTATGCTACTCAACGCCAGAAGTCTAAACCTCAAAATGCATGCACTCGAGGCACTCCTCAGTATGGAGAACATCGATATCTGTGCAGCAACAGAAACTGGTTTAAGGCTCCTGAGAGCACCCTAGCACTACCAGGCTATAACTCATACCATACTTTTCGGCCACAGAACCCAGACCAAAACACAAAAGGTGGGGGTGTATCCATATTCATCAAGGATACCGACACCTCCAGGTTAGTGGCACATCACAATGTCTCAGAGATCATCCATGTGCAACTAACAACAGGCAAGACTGCAATTCAAATACAGATCACCCACCATGACCCAGGACTCCCTTTCCGCATTTTTGGAGACACTGGAAAATATGAAGGTCCTACCAAATGCCCTAATATTGGGTGATTTCAATTACCCAAACATTAACTGGGAGAACTACTCAAGTACTAACTCCCTTGCCCAATGCTTCCTAGAATTTATAAACTCGAACACCCTGGATCAACTGGTCAACACCCCCACCAGAGGTGACAACATATTGGACCTGGTCATCACTAACATGGGTGACCGGTGTTCTACACAGGAGGTCATACCCTTGCTGGTTAGATCAGAACATAGACTAATCACTCTGGATATCCACATTCCACCCCCACCCCCAATCAAGGAGACCACCGTAAAAAAATTTTCAAAAGCAAACTTCACGTTACTTAAGACCGAGGTGGAAAGGTTTACAGCCCCCATGCTAAAGGACAATGCTGTCCAAGCTGCTGAATCCCTTACAAAGGCACTCTATGAGCACCTGCAAGAATGCATGGATCATGCTATCCCAAGCAAAACCAAGACTCACTCCTCCAAGAAAAGGAAACCAGTCTGGTGGACCCCTGCCATAAACAAGCTAAACAATAGAAGGAGGAAACTATTGCAGAAAAGAGTAAACTCTAAAGAAGGAAAGACATCCCTGATTAGTATCAGCAAGAAACTACAATCCCTCATAAAATCATCCAAGGCTAGCTTCAAAAGAAAAATTGCCAAGGACTCCAAAGATAACCACAAAGCATTCTTTAGCTATGTCAAGAACCTAAGTGGAAACTCTCAGATCTGCTCTGAGTTAGTGCAGAATGGCGCAAAATACATTAAACTGACTGATATTGCCAACATTCTGGCAGACAGCTTTAGTGAAAACTTCACCCTCCTCTCACCCCCTAAAGGGCCCATAACCATACCAGAAGAATGTAGTGCCCCGGCAATCACTGACACACAGGTTAAAACAGCCCTATCCAAAGCCAAAAATACAACTTCAATGGGACCAGACGGTGTCCCAGGCTGTGTCTTACATGAGCTCCAAAATTAACTAACCCCTCACCTAAACACACTGTTCAAACTCAGCCTCTCTACAGGCTATGTACCCATAGAGTGGCGCACAGCAACCATTATCCCGCTTCACAAAGGTGGAGCCACAACAGACCTCGGGAACTATCGTCCTATAAGCCTGACTAGCCTGGCCTGCAAAGCTATGGAGCGCATCATCATGGAATTCATTAATAGAGACATTGAGAACCTTCAAACATTGGACCCTATCCAGTTTGGCTTTGTTAAGGGCAGATCATGCCTCCTAAACCTGATGGACTTCTTTGAGAGTTACCAGGGCTTTAGATGAGGGAAAGGAGGTTCACACAGCATACCTAGACCTCACAAAGGCTTTCAACACCATTCCCCATTCTGGTATTATAGACAAGCTCACCAGCTTGAACATAAATCTCTACGTCACGAGATGGGTTGCCAATTTTCTCATGGATAGAACCCACACAGTGAGAGTTGCAGGCTCTAGGTCCGACTCTAAACCAGTTACAAGTGGCATCCCCCAGGGCTCAGACCTGGGACCCCTCCTGTTCGGTATATACTTCTCAGAGGTACAGGCAAGCACAGGAGGACTATGGTTGACCAAGTTTGCAGACAACTGCAAACTGGGGGCCATAATTGACTCTCTAGCTGATACATAAATCCTCCAGAAGGGTCTCACTGAGACGAATACCTGGTGTCAAAATCATGGCCTCAAGCTAAATGCCAAAAAGTGCATAGTCATCCCCTTTGGAAAAAACAAAGTACCCACAAACTACCACATACATTGTAGTCCCCTAAATACAGAAAATGTAATAAGGGATCTGGGGACCCAAGTAGATAGTAATCTCTCCTTTGATAATCATATTGCCAAGGTGGTTAGAAAATCCTTCTATGTGGCCCTCCTAATCACAAAAGGGTTCACATCTAGAACAAAAGAGGTTATTGTGTCCCTCTACTCATTACTCATTAGACCCATCATAGAGTACAGTGCCCTGTTTGGGATGTACCTTACAAGACACCAGCAACAGCTGGAAAGACCACAGAAGTACCTCACCAAGAGGATTACTGGCCTCAAACATATGCCCTATGCAGCCCGACAGAAGAAACTCCAACTGTACTCAGTTGCATACCGCTTACTCAGAGGTGATCTCTGCCTGACATACAAGGCCATGTCCAACCCAGAATTGATGGACATGCTCCACCTAAAAAAAACAAATCTCCAAGAGCCACACGCTCTAGGGATCTAAACCTCACCACAACAATAAATAGGATGTGCTGGAGGGATAGATTCCTGTCCCAGAGACTCCCCATGCTTTGGAACAGGATTCTAATCTACATTAGGCAGAGCCCCTCACTAACACTCTTCAAAAGAAACCTTGATGAGTGGACAGGAAACAGAAAATTTACCCGGGGGATCACTGCAGTGGCTCTGCTGGACAGAGGCACAGGGAACTAATGGCTCTGCTGGACCGAGGCACAGTGAACTAATCTAAGGGAGGTGGCGAAAGCCAACACATTCTGGCTAGGCTTATAGATGCCCTCAGTCAGATAGCCTAGTACTTACCTATGAACCTATGAACCTATGAACCTATGAACCTATGAACCTATATGCTACTTATTAAAGTAATGTCATATCTGCAACTATATGTAGAGTATAGGTTATCAGGTATTGCAATATTAAAAGGCTCGCACTAAGAAGTCTTGATACCAAGGACTGACTCAAAACATGGCATCAAATGATACTCCATTCCATAACTTCTATCACTCTTTAAAGGATATACATACTTTTCACATTTTCCTGTACGCGATAAACCCTTTATTTCAAAAGAAGATTGAGCACCACAGTTTTTAAACACACAGCATGTAAAAATCTATGCTTAGATTATGTGTGTCAGTTGAACTGTATTGGCATTGATAATAATTCAAAACTAATTGTTTAACATTTTTAACTGTGCAGTTGATATACCTTATTTTTTTTATATTTTGCTTATCCCTTGTTACCCGGAAACTATTATCCTTCCTGGAGTCATTTGGCCCATTCATTCCCCATGAGGTGAAAGCTATTCACTGGAAGCTATCATCCACGCAGCCGTTAGGTATTTCCTTATTTTTAACCCTAACCTTCCCCTAGTCCACCAGTGGCTGACATGCATGCTTGCAGATCTGATGGTATGTATCTCCTTCTGCTGTGGATGCGCATGATCCTGCATATATCCTATGAAAGTTACCACAACATACCTCAGTCCAGCTACTGTATGCCCTGCACTCTTCTTGCTTGTAGGTGCTGATATTGCAGTGACTTGGACCACCACCCTTTCCCCCAGAATGGATCATCAGACATTGGCCACTCAGTCTCAGCCCCCTCCACACATACACCTGAATCCTTCAGCGTCTGATCCACTAATCAATCTCAGATGGACTGGGTCATAGTCATCCCTCTATACATTGGATCTAGGCCCTTAACAGTTTTCTGTGCAGTCTGTCTTATTTTGAATGTTCACGTCAGTGACATTAATATTACTAACTTTCTGGTCACAGACTACTTTATGGTCAGATAGAAGCACTGATTAACAGTCAGTTAAGACTTCAAACTATTTTCCATCAGGCACAACAGCAGACTTGATTCACTACACTAATCAGCATTTTGTCAGAGTTATTCTCTGAAGTTACTTGCACCACCTTGTCAGAGTCTGTCTTTAATAATTATTCACTACACAAACAACCCCCAACTACTTTGATTAATATTAGGTAACTAAAACTGTAAGAAAGGAAAGTTCTATTCTACTTCTGGTTGTTTCTGTAGATGTCTAGAATTCTTGCTTGGCCTTCAACCAAATACACCTTTAGATGACTTGCTTTGCTTAGTACTGGAGCTTCCCTACACTCTCAGTTACAAAACTGGAGACAAATCCCATGGATGCAAAGAAGTACTTCCATAGATTAAGATAAAGAACAGTCAGATAAATTAAGTAATCACTCTTTTCGATATGATATTTTACTGACTGGATCATATAATCCACTTGACTATTATTTTAAGGATGCCTGAGACTTTAAGTAAGGTGCCTGTATTCCCACTGGTCCTGAAATATGTGAAAGTTGTAGCTGACAAACTGAAGACTATTATCTATTACTACCTCCACTGGAGATCCATCTCTTGCTTTGGCTTTTTTATCTTGCAATTACACAACCTCTGAAAAGTTGAAATAGTAATGTGCACCTAATACAAAATGTAATTCTTCTGCTGAAATAAATTCACTTCAGTTTTCTATCAGGGGAAAAAGTAGGATATGGTGAAGTATTAGTTCTTTTTTCTAATACTGATTTTTAAACAAGCTACATTCTTCACAGTTTGAAATCACATGCTCTATTTGTTCTGATATACTATCCCAACATAAACCATCAAACACATTTTCCTTGTGCATTCTTATTCCCAGACATGAAACATAATTTTAATAAGCATGTTTCCCCAGAGCTGTATAATATAAACAATTTTTCCAAAATTATAATAAATGTTCGTCGGCCGCTGTGGTACAGCGGTTAGTGTTGTTGCCTCACAGCAAGAGGCTCTCTGGTTTAATTCTTGGCTGGAGTGCCTTCTGTGTGGTATCTGGATGTCCTCCCTGCAATTGACTGAACATTAAAAGAGATGCAGGTAGGTACGCGAGTGTGTGTGTGCCTTTTCTGAAGGTTGGGCGCTGGGCTGGCTACTCGACAATGTAAAAATTCACTGCCAATCATAAATGGACCAGTGATCCACTGTGGCAACCCCTAACTGGGAAAAGCCGAAAGACAAAAACAAAAGTGTAGGAAAAGAAGATAGAATCAGTATGTAACAGAAATCAATTAAGAGAAATTAGCACATAGATTGAGACAAATATAGAAAATAAAAGGCACTTGAGTGAGGACCCCCAGAATACATTGGTTTCTTAAGTAAGATAATGCAGAGTTCTGAGCCAATTTCTACTAGTGTAGAGTACAGAATACAACTGATTGTGGATTTTAAGCAGCAGGAAGCTATGAACCTGGAATAAGCTAAAAGTGATGACAAAACTCATTCTGATATGCACTTGTGACAATGGCTCCTCAGAGGTACCAAGGGAATGCTCTTTAAACAGCATAATTACTAGTCATACTGTTTGAAGTGTCAAGATTAGGAGTCACCTGACTTGGCTGTCCTTCTCCACAAATAGGGTGACCCATGAGAATGATTAAATTAGCTAGGGTGTGTGGCAGCACAGCCCATACAACACCCAAGAATGCAAATGAGCTATACAAAGTAAATGATACCTCCTTTTTAGTAAGGAAGCAACATAAAGAAGTGAAAAAAGTGAGAGCATTGTATCTGCTTCCTTTGAAGCAGAGGAAGAACAATATATAAGTAAAGAGCACTTAAGAGGCCTTTGTTAGTAGCATACCTCTCAACCTGGAAACATCAAAAATTTGGATAAACGCCCATGAAAAATAGGTACAAATCTGAATGCTGATTAGCATAAAATTTGCATGCATAATTATGTAACCTCCCCCACTCCAATGGAATTGTGAGATACCAACTTTCAAATGCAAACTAAAGAACAGACAACCAAAATATCCCAGACCCTGTAGTAAATGGTAACCATTTTTTTAAATGTGTAGCAATGATATTCACTAGGAAGGGAGAAGATTATGAACCTTAGGTTTTTATTTTTGGTGACTTGCAGTATGTAGGTTTTGTTGTAAAAGTAGGGCATTTAATGGTAGGTGATATTCTAATCTTAGCAAAAGAATATTATATTTTGTAGGACTTCCAAAAGTCATTCTCCATGGCCTATTGATTAGTGGCATAACTAGAGTTGTTGTGCCGCCTGGGGCTGTCTTTTAGTTTGCCACGCTTCTCCCTCACAAAATCATGGTTGAATGGGGCCCCCACATACACAGACTTCCACCCTGCAGCCATTCCAGTGTTCCATCACTTGGCTATTTTGCCCCATTTGCCATAAACACTGTAATGTGCATACTGCTTTACTTCTACAATGATTATTTGGATTTCATTTAAAACTTTTATTTTACATTTTGTAGCACAAACACTAATAGACATCTGTTAAACAAAGCAATACAGTCTCACAATGGAAATAGACTTAGCATTAAAACTTTTCTGCCCTTGAAACTCACATTCATTGAAACAGCATTAAAACTTCTCTGCCCTTGAAACTCACATTCTTTGAAACAGCATTGAAACCCACATTCAAAGAAAATGCATCTGGCACAGATAAAGATTACCTTTGGACTGTTTTCAAATCATAGGCCCCTTGCACATGAAACATACATAGGTTCTTTGATGCACCTTCCTGATTGTGTTACATTATATTCCTTGTATAATACAGCACACTTGTTGGAGCACATTTTTTATTTATTGTTTTCAACATTTTTCCAGTAAGCAATGAAACAAAATGCATAAACCAATAATGACAAAACTGCCGAATTCAGAACATTTCCATCATGAAAGTCTACTCAAACTTCTACAATCCACCATAATCAGTAAATATGCACAATCTCTGCAGAAGTGAAAAGTCATCTAAATAATTCCACATTAAAGAGATCTGTAACTAATGAGGAGGTCACACCTAGCAAACAACTTTATATTTCATTGTTTTATCTACAAATAAAGTGTCTGTTGCCCTTGAGGAATAAATTGCCTATGTTACATTTAAAAAAATGATAAGCTAGTAACATTGCAATAGTGAATGGATGGCAAACTGATAACAGGTTCATAGTTAGCAGGTATCTCCACCAAAGAGGCCATTCTCAGGACTGCAGCATCCACCCCCTTTAAAAGTACAACACAGTATAGTATCAGCAATCTATCTGGGAGTAGAACCCACAGCCTTCTACATCAAGAGCAAGTATTCTACCTGTTGTACTAGTAACAACACAAGGAGACTTGGCATAAACAGCACTAAACTTCTTTCACCCTGAGGAGCTATGCAGTACAAGAAATCTGGAAAAAGCCAAAATTTATTGGGGGGGGGCAAAGGCCCAAAACCAGGGATGCACACTGTGATCAACTGGATCACAACAAATATTCAACCAGCTGAATCATAATAAGCCACATTCATACCCTGGAGATGAATAAAAGGTAAGGGTCTGAAGACAAAACTTAATATGCCAGTACCTCTGTACAAATGCCTGGCCAGAAGAACATATATTTTATACTTTACAGAATGGCAGAATTAAAATGAGATTCACTGCTTCACAAACAGTACCACTGCCAGTTGCCATTGAGACAGGTAGGCCCCAACACTCTAAAGTAATAGTGGTTCGGAAAAGATGGAGGAGTGACAGAAGCATTTCTCTATCTAAATGACCTCAATTGAGTTTTTATACAAAGATAATCCTAAAATCAGGCAGCTCTAAAAGGGAATATTCATTACATTAATACCACACATAGAAGAATCAATTCTGCATACAGTGTAAGAATCCTATTCACTACCCAAGAACACTACAGTTACACAGGATTAGCAACCTAAAGAACTAAAAAGGTAACAGAAACTCACACATGCATCACCCTGAAAATAAGTCATTTAAACACATAATGAAATAATAATATACTCTCTTTTTTTAAGTTGAATAGAATATACTAAGCAGTACAAAAGGTCAATACTTCAGGACAGATTTTTACCTAACAAAATTTGAAATAAATTCTTGAAGCAAATTTTCAATACAGGAATGAAAAAACAATATGCAGTGGTGTGGTGGAATGAAACACATTTGTATTCCTTTGGGGATTATTATGAAAAGTCACAGAATATATCAGAATTTGATGCAACCTTATAAACAGAGAAATTGTTCTCCCCTGGAGAACTGCAGTGTAAAGACTAGACATTAAAATATACTGAAATATAATAGGAAAAACTTAATGCATAAATTCAATGGTAAAGCTCATCAAATCCCGCCGCCCCTTCCCGGTTTCACTTACATATTCAATCAAGAGACTTTTTGTTTCTAATCTAATACAGGTAAATTAATTTCAATATTTTTAACACAATCAAAAAATAAAATAAATCTTAATGGAAGTCTGAAGCCAGCCTAATAACATGATTTCAATGACTCTACTAGTTACAAAACCAAGATAGGTACTCTGCCTCTTCAGTTAACAACCAAATACTGTAGTCATATTACTTATGCATGACTACTGATTACATTTGTATACATACTATTCCAAAATCAAGCCTTCCAAACTACCATTGTTAATAAGCACACAAAAAAGACACTAAAAACTACAATAGCCATCAGTTGTTCTGTATCACATGCTGCTGTATCCCAACTGTAAACTTCAGCGCTAACAAAATCAATTTTAACAGTGGTGAATTATTTACTACCAACTAAGTTACATTACCTCTCGTGGGATTTGTCCCTCTCATCAGCCCCAGGAGGTAAACCAAACACCTAACAAGTCAGCAAGCACCAACTTCCTGGAATACAAAGGCAACCACATTTTCGGGTTCACTGCCCTCAAACAATTGCAGTGCATTACCCATAGCTTGTGGCTACACCATTAATAACACAAACTGACGCCAACCTGCTAGAGTTGTCAATTAAAAAAAAGCTTTAAATTTACATGCCAGGAAGTTCAGCATATGCTTACAGGAAGTGCTAATTACTCTGAACCATTTCTTTAATTTCACTTAGCAAGATCTGAGAGGCATACCTTTAACTACATTCTTTCTCAATACAAATAAAAAAAAAAAAAAAAAAATAAGGGAAAACAGGTCATGTTAATTAGTGCATATCATAACTGCTAATCTAAATTCTCCTCACTAGTCTAGCCCCATTCACCCTTCATCTTCTGTTTTTCTTAACTTTGGAAAAAAAAAGTCTCTCTCTCTCTGGGATTTCACATTCTGGGTGCAAAGAGCATCAGAGGGAGACAGATTGAACCCATGCAATTGGAATAAAAAAATCTGAAAACTGACCATATCTGCATAATCACCCACCGATCTATCACACTTGTGACATCAGTAACAGAACACATCCATGTCATAAGCCTGTCAGCAGAAAGGTATTTATATAGAGAGCAAACAGTTAAGTCACCAATGGGACCAGACAGAAATGATTGAAACCATGTAGCTTTAATAACAAACATTAAAAATACGACTTAGCCTTTTCTTCTTTCAAATGCAAAGACTTCTTCAGAGTAAACCAAAGGAAAAAAAGCCTACTGTATTTATTTTGTTCTGCAGTTCCTTTAGACTATGTTCATATGCATACAACATGTGTGTTTGTATTTTATATGATTTATCTACTCAATGTTTTTATTTGCCTATAGCTTCAAGGTTAACTGGATTAACAATGTGCCTTTCCTGATTGGGATTTGTTTTTTAATTGTACTTAAATACATTACACTTTTTTCCTTTGGTTTACTTTGAAGAGGTTTTTGCATTTAAAAAGCAAAAATGCCAAGTCGTATATTTAACTTTTGTTATTAAAGCTACATTGTGGTTTCAGTCAATTTTCAGCTCCCTGCTTCATTTATGGTGTTGGATTTGAATATTTTTGTTGCCAGATAGAAATGGCCTGCCTGATAGGCACAGGAAAAAGAAATTGCTAAAAAACTGGCTTAAAGGGTTTGCCGATCGGTGGATACTGCTAAGCATATTGTGCAATGCTGTGGCGAAGCTGCCATTAATGCTCCTGTGGGGCTGTTATTGTGCTTTTTAAATATTTTTAAACATTATCAGACACAGAGATGTATAAATATGTCTTGTAACAAGGCTAATCGGGCAAGAGATGGACACTACTCTGCTGGCAGGGACACGCTATTAATTTTTCCCCTCTTGCTAATTGCAGTTACACTGTAAACCCTGGAGATCAACCCTTCTCTGCACATTCTAATGTCAGCGGTTTGTGATAAAAGGAAATCTGGATTTAAAGGGGAGAATCGGGAATTTGTGACACCCTACTATTTTGAGCACCAAACCGGGAAATACTGAGGAATTTGGTAAAGTTGAGTGGTATGTTTAGTAGCCAAAGAAGTAAGGCTATAAGTGACTCGTGTTTATAACAACCCTTTTCAGGGTGAATCAGAGAAGAAGCTACAGTGCTAATGTCCATAAGGAAAGAAGCTACACCTTCCATCTTCCCAGTCTCTGGAAGAAATTACCACTACAGGTCAAAGTACTACTTTGGCGACCTCTAAGTTTAGTCTTGATGACTGTATGGATATACACTAATTTACACCATGGTATGATGTATGGCCTTGCTAAAAGTACTTAAGCTTTACATGGCTAGGCATATTATGGTCCCCATGATCTCTTGAATTTTTTTTCTATGTCTCCCTTAAACAAAGAAGCCATGAAAACAAAGTTTTGTCATAAGGTGAAATGCACAAATTACCTGAGACATATGCAATTCATAAAAGACTAAGTAATCAGGTAAGTTCTGTGTATGGTCTTGCTAGATTTTGATGCCATAATACTCCATGCATGGATGGAGTAGCTATGCAAATTGCTCCTCAAGCACTGTCTAGGAGTCATAAAGCAAACATCAACTGCGTGCTAACTGGATCTGCCAAAGGAACTTACAGGATTAGAACCATGTACCAACAGTTGGCATTTGCAACAAACAGAATGACCCTACTGTTGTTATCATGTGCTGCCTATAACTGGAGAGCTGAGCAACAACATCACCACAAATTGCCACCACTAATGCAGAAATGTGTGGTGCAGACTAACTTGCTACTCCAAAAATGCATTCATCACCCACCACAGCTGACACAACAAAGCACCTCTCCGCAGGACCTCCTGGGTCATAGGTCATCTAATTATCATATTATGCAAAACAAGTTTTATTTGCAATCATTATTAAAGAGACCAATTCTTACATGCATCACATCCAGTCCTATGGGTGGAGATGTAAGGACTGATAGTACACCACTGTCCCGCTACTCAAACAATTGTGTGCATGTGTCTTGTTTAGTTCTGCAAATATGTTAGAGCAATTAGGTAACCAACACAGTACTAGATTACAGGGTAAGAAACCTTAAATTGTAAAACCAGTACATCAAAGTTAATAATCCGTGGATGCCACGGTCATCTGAAGGTCCTCTGTTCATGTAGTGACGGTATCTGAGCAAAGCAGGGTGACAATGCAAAATTACATTTTATACAGTTTCATTTGTTGACACAGAGACACCAATATTCCTGATCTACAGTCACTGTCCTGTCTGAAAGTTAGCACAATATATTAAGGCTGTTAGCTGTTAAAGTACTGCTTCTAGTAGTCAGAGGTTTGATTGCTTGAGACTCCATTTGCCAGTTGCATGACTCGGAGTAAATTGTTTAACCAGACAATGCTCTGGGAAAACTGGGTTAGGCTTCTCAATGGTCTCCTGAACCACATGGTTAGTAACTACCTGCGAACAATATTATCCTTTGTTAGGAGCATTGAAGATGAACAGCAAAAACTTGCACTAAATCTCATTGACAAATGTTGAGAAAAGGAGTTGAGTAAAAACAATAACATTTCTAAAAGATACACCAGTAGTAAGATAAATAAGGTGATTTAATGGGGAAACACAAAAATTGACAATGATAAATGCACTTGGGTTGTGCTGCCAACTAAAAGTTACACCAATATTCATTGCATGTAAGCAAACAACTGTGTATGATGTGGATCTGTTATTGATTCATGGAGGCAGTCTGTCAATATGTCGTTAGCATTCTCCACCTTTATGAAGCACACTAATGAAGTCATTATCACCATCATAATCATCATTATCAGTAGCACTCTGTTTCCCATTTGGTACATGAGCTCAAGGTATTGTGTTGCATATCTGTTAATTCAGAGCAACTCAACTACCTGCTTTGACAGCCAAGCCTGGCTGTCACAGGGTTTGTCTCACAAGATCCAGGATGTCACAGGGTTTGTCTCACAGGAACCATGCATTTCTTGGCTGGACATCTTGTCTCCTGCTGCCTTCATCACATTTCCCTCAAATCTTTACCAACTTGTCTTCTGCTTTCCTGAGCATGTGACCAAACCACTATCATTTGTTTTCCTTGATCTTCACTGCAACTGGAGATACTGTAGCTGCTGCTTGATGTCTCTCACTAGTCATCTGCCCCACAATGTGCACCCTACTACCCATCTCAGGCACTTTGTCTCCATCACTTTAAGCTACCTAACTGCCCTACCATCACTGCCCAGGTTTATGAACCATACAGAAGCACAGGTCTCAGCACTGTTTCTACACCTTACTCTTCAGCTTCTTTGGCATTTTTCTGTCATACCCTACCCCTACTACTTTGTGCCACATAGCTCAAGCCCATCTGATTCTAGCTCTAAATTCCACATTCAGACTTCTCTCCTCAACCGCACCTCCCAAATACTTGAAGCTGTTAATCTGTTCCACTATTTTCCTTATTTCTGTTTTAGTGTTCGCCTTCAACTGACTTCCCCTATTTGTTGCCATGATTGCTGCCTTGTCTGCACCTTCAATTTATTGTTCCAGTCCCCTATCATTTTTAACATTCCTGTTCAGTGTCTGTTTGTAGTGGCATATCACCAGCATACAGTATCTTTGTTGACCTGTCCCCTCTAACCCATTTGCTAATGTCATCCTTTACCAGAATGAACAGAAGTGGGCTCTGAATGGAAGGCTGATGCACAGTCACTTCTTGTAGGAACCCCTCTGTGAGTCCAAGCTCTGTTCATACTTGTATCATTGAGTTTTTGTATGTTGCCTGCCCTAATTCTACCAATGTTTCTGAGTCTTCAAATAATCACAGGACTGTTCATTATCAGCTTTATTAGACTTTATCACATGCTTTCTCCAAGTCTATGTATATGTATTTGGACTCTTTCCTTATCTCTGCATTCTTCTCCCTATTTGCATCACTGCAGAAATCTGGTTGGTTGTACTTCATATTCATCTGAATCCAAACTGCTCATCTCCCACCATACTTTGTACTAGTCCTTTTCATTTATCGGTCACTCTCTTGCTGCATGAGAAGAGTTTGATACTGCTGTACTGTCTACATGGGTAAATGCCCACTTTGTTCTTGTACACTGGCATTAGAATGCTTCTTCACCTTGACCTCCATACAGTGATGACCACCACCAGGAGCCATTTCTCTCCTAACGTGCACACAGTGCTGTAGCTAACTCATCTAATGTAGCACCCAGTGCCAGGTCTCACTCTAGACCCCCACTCACACTGAAGAGCAACAAAAATAAAAGTCTTCTACATTTTAGGAAATGGCTTGCTACAGCTTACCACATGTTAAGCATTGAAGCCCTGAAGTGCATTTCTGCACCAGCATTCAGAAATGGTGATACAAAAAAGAATACAGGGACAACACTGAGCCTGTCCTCTAATGCCTTGCACCCAGGGTGGATGCTCCATGTTGGGAGGGTGGCCCGGGTTGGGAGGGTGGCCTAATGGTTAGGGTGTTTGCCTTACAAACATGAAGTGCAGGGTTTGAGTCTCACAAGGGATAATTGGCTAGGCTTAAAATGGCTCGCAAGGGCAGTTAGCTTAGTACTAATCTATGAACCTATGAACCTTTACTAGTCTTCTATGTACACAACATCTTGATTATATCTACTCTGGCTTCACCTGAGCCTGCCGCTTTCCCTGACTCCATTTTCTTAGAGCTATTCTTACTTCTAGGTCCGGTTTTTCATCCTCCTTCACTGTATATGGCACATGGGTTAGTACAGCTTCTGTGGGTTTTTCTTAATTCAGAAGGTTCCTGTAGTATTCCTTCCATCTACCTTCCTTTGATGTCCTCAGCACTGGTAAGCACTGTGGCCATATACAAAACGTAGTAACAATTTTATGTAAAGCACACTATGTTTGTGAATATAGTAGATTGTCAGCAACTTTGCCTGCTTTGATTCCACTCTTAATCTTTTATCATAGATCTAGCCATGAAATTTCTGACTGCCAAAACTATGATTAATATCTTCCTTCTAAGCCTAACATTGCTGAAACTCTCTCAGGCCCTTGACTCATACCTGTCAGTCTACCTTCCTGTAGCAAGAATGCACCAAATCCTTGGTGGATTGAATCTATCTGTTATGTAATAGGCTAGAGCTTATTATAACATCTGAGTATTGGTGTTGTAGTGACCAGATACTTTAGCATATCAAAGCTTTTTTTTCCTGTTCTGTTGGCCAAAATTATTCTACATCATTTTTAGAAGCCCCCTATGTGGCACTGTAACCTTTGATAAATTATGAATAAATTTGAATATTGTACCCCGATGAAAAAATGCACAAGAGATAATTCACCATATTATTTGCAGGTTTATGGTTGCTTATTTGATCAGGTTTTAGCTCCACTGACAACAAAATGTGACCTATGCAATGAACCTGCTGGTAGTGAGGAATGCTAGGTCTGTTGAGTTTATTAAAGAAAATGTCCTCTATTATATACTGAGCAAACCCACCTCCATACTGCTCAACCCTTTAGAACAAGAAATCTGGAAAAAGCCTTAAATAATGGGAGACAAAGGACCAAAAATAGGAACAATTTTTAAATATTGCTCTTACAAATGTAGAAAATTGTCAGAATAGCAGGTTTTCCATTGGCATGGGTTTTATATAGGATATGAAGACCAAAACTCAAATTTTTGTCATTATTTTCTGACTTCAGTCTTCAATGATTTGCCAATGATTAGCCAGAAAAAAACACAATTTTTGCATAAGAAGGGCCAAAAATATGATTCAAAAATCTGGATAATTGAGAGGTATGCCCACCTCCTTCAATATTGTTCAATGTCTGGTGGGATTTGTGTAAGGAAAATGTATCTATCTATCTGTCTATTTATTTATTTATTTTATTTATTTGACATTTGTTGGCCGGGATAGTACAACTGGGTCAAAGCCCTTTTTCAGTGGAGGCCTCGGGAGAAAACCTAATAGCAAAACTCAGCATTACAGTACATGTGCAATACAATGAGAAATACAAGGTTCCAAAGCAAAACTGTGACAGATCAAGAATACAGAAAGTGTGTAATGCAATGACTGTTGTCAGTAGAAGCATTTACAATAATGAAGGTAAGAGGGATTTAATTACAGCTAGTGTTTGAAGCAGATAGCAATATATGTGACATATACTAGAGGGATAGTAGATAATTCTATGAGTAACAAGCTTGAGGGATAGCATACAGTGTGCTGATCAGCCAGAAAGAAAGGTAGTGAACAGGAGGAGGACCAGGTGTTAAGACTGTACTGTGAGTTCAAGAATTGAAGAGTGATGTTAGGTTAATGGAAAGTACAGCAGAAGTCAGAGATGATATGTGGTGTAGGCTGGAGAGGGTAAGGAATTTCTTTCCTTCTCAAAAGGAGGTGGGTAAGAGAAAGATAGGATGAGATAGAAAAGGCAGAAAGTGGGTATTTTGAGGAAGATTAGGAGTTAAGAGTTGGCATAAAGTGAAAGGAATGTGATGGGTATATTGAAGATGAAGGGGAAGCTAGGGGAGAAGAGGAGTGACCCAGAGTAGGACTAAAATCAGGGGGAGATTTGTGAGCTATAGAAGAGGTTGGGAAGGAGGTAAGCATTTGCAAGTGTTATTCTAGAGTTAGGGGTGAGGAACCTTTTGTTTCTGTAAAGGAGGCAATGCTTTTGATGGGTTTTCTTAATGCACTGATGAATGTGAAGGTCATATTTCAGCTGGCCATCGATGATTACTTCAAGGAGCGTAGTTTGGGTTCAAGAGAAATTGCAGTGCTGTTGAGTGAAGAGATGTTGAAAGAGGTTTTAAGGTGGTAGAGGGGTTTTGAGTAGGCATTTTGTTTTTTGGGGTTGAGTATGAGTTGTTTTTTTGTAAGGCAGGTTTCTGTGAGGATGAATGATGATTGTTAATTTAAAGTATATTATTCATGAAGATAGAATACAGGTAATTTAAAGGACAGATGGTCTTGTTGTTCAGTGAGAAAAGACGGTAGGGGATAAATTTACTGAGTGGAAGGCCAGACATTTTAAAAAGAAGAAGGTGTTACAAGAGTTTTTAAATGCAATACTTACTTTTAGAAAGCAATCCTCACATTTTCCCTTAAAAGAAACATATTTTTACTTATTTATGCAGGCATTACTTTCCATCCCAACATGCGGTCTTTGGCAGAGATTGTCTTCAAGCAATACTGGGTCAGAATAAATGCAAGGGTGTATAGCTAGATGAAATTTATGCTTTAATATGTAGAATAGCACCAGTTAAGATGTTCATAGCACCTGTATTGTTTTATTGCTGTAGTCATATTTCAATAATGCACAATAATCAATGGCTTAGCAAGTCAGCAAAGATTGTGTCACAAGCCACATATAAAGCCAGCAGGTAAAGGTCAGAAAATGAATTGCATTAAATAGCAATGAAATATAGTTAATCAGTAAACTGATTTAAAACAGTGCAAATGTGATAAATTAGATCATTATCACAACAGTAAAAAACAGCTCAAATAAAGCAGCAATTTAGTAGAATACTGTCATCAGTTAAATAAGGCTACTGACAAGACAAGCAGTAATAAATGCAGCAATCTAAATGCAGTTAAACTCCTAAGCACAAGCAGCAAAATGAAGTAGGAAGAGACACAATATTGTTTTCTATCTTTTAATAGCAGAAAGTGAGGAGACAGAAAATAATTCAAGGTTGAGAAGCTAAATGGGTGGGCCTTCACAACTTATCTCACTGTACATAGTCAAATGAGTTGATGTAATAGGACTGGGGGGAGTGTCCAATATCAAATTTATACTCGAGGTGGGCAACTCAAAGCCACCAAGCTTTAATACCACAACAGCAGCTGGGTGGAGGGGTGTGATACACAATATCAGAACAGAGGTAAGAACTGAATTCACTAAGTCTAATAAAACAGTTGCACAGTTTAAACAGATATGCAGCAAATGTTTTAATTAGAAGTGCAGAAAACAATTGAAAATAAGCACTTATCTTTTATAGTCTCACAGCAGAGCAATGGCAGAAGTCCTAACTCGCTGCTGCTTTGAGCAAACAAGTACAAACTGGTTTAAACACTGGGTATTTAAGGCAGAGAAACAGGAACCAGCCACATTATACAATCAGAAAAACACAGCCTTGCAGTAATACCTCTAGCCAGATCAGACCAGCCTGAATCCCCACAATGCCACATGAGTAACAGTGTTAAACACTCTGTTTGCTATATAGTCCTATACAGAGGTATGTGGTCTAGCCCTGCCTTTATCGGGCTGCTTGATATTAAGGACTGATAATAGAGCTATAAGAGACAAGAAATGGGAAGAAATGGGTATAAGTGATGTTTGATGACCTAACCCAATGTGTTAATGAAATAGTGGTCTTTGCCTCCTTTCAGTTCTTGTACCAAGATGTTGGGACTGACTAACGGGAACTAATTTTTAAGGTTGTATTATGTGATTTCTAAGTCCACCTTGAAACATAAGGCAACAATGCCTTATACCTTCATTAATTAGAGATATCCTCACTCAAACAGACCTCACCAGAGGTATGTTCATCTTACAGCAGCCATTTTTTTTTATCATTTGTTCATTCACTTGGACAAAAATTCAGAGCACAATGTCCTTGATACATAGCAACCAGAATAGGTCAGCCTCTCTTGGTTAAATTAAAATGGGTCCTTTGTGTATATGAACAAAACAGTCCTGTTCTTTTGTAGAGGATACTGGACACCAGTGCATTCCATAAAACAGAAGTGTCAAAGCATGACAAATTGCAGAGATAGTTATTAAACCTCCCTGGAATTATGCATTGTTTTTGGGGTGGTGGGTAATATAGCAACTTTGGCATAACTTGTCTGGCATTTAGTCAAGATGCTTTGGAGATCCAGTACACTCCCTGACTGATTTAGGTCTGTTTGCAGAACATTCTATGGCATATGTAAAGGGTATCATCTGTAGATTTTGGGTAATGTATCTAGCGGCATGCACCAGGGCTATATTGAAAAAAGCAGAAGATACTGTAGTGCTTAAATACAGCAGACATTCCCAGCTGGATCAAAAGACTGCATATGAAATCTTTGTCAGATCTGGAAACAAGCAGAAGAATAGAACAACAGGGAGGGAATGGTATTCACTCAAGGGGGGTCCCAAATACTTTGAGATTCCTTTTGAAGGTTTCAAGGGAAGGAGGGGTAATCCAGTGAGGATAATCCACAGCCTCCCAGACATTTGTCTGTTTTCTGATCTGCTTGAGTTGGTGATAGTTCACATAGATATGAAAGATCCCACAGTACCTATGGAAAATAGGGGACGTTATCTGATGACCTGGCCAAATTTCAGTCATAGTATGAATAACACCTTGAGTCTTTTCTGAAACGAGTCCACTAGCCTAGTAGCCCTAACTTGGTCAACAAAGGTAAAAATAAAATAAAGAAATATATTTCATATATAAAGTTTTTAAGAGAATATTATTGTTGGTATTATCATTTTCTTTCTTGTACTGTTAAACAATTTGCATCACATTATATTTGGTTCTCTGTACCATAGTATGAAAGAAGTTAGTTACATGCATTACATTTACCTTTCATAAATAAAACTGATTTGTTTAGAAAATATATGGCTAATGTACTTGAGAGAAGTTACAGATATTTGGCATTTACTTCTGTTCACCTTAAACCGTTTTGTCTGACTATATCCAGTAGTTTTATTTGACATTGAATACTGCATTGTTTGGTGACACACTGCACTAAAAATAGTCTATCTAGCCCTTCAGTTATATTTGTCACAGATCTCTGGAGCTTTTTTTACAGCCAATATAATTTTAAATCACAACTTGAGGGGTCTAAATATTCCAGCAGGTGCATTTAATGTGTGCAGTTCAGGACAGGGTCATCTAACTTAACTTGCCAGAATCCTTGGTTTGCATTAAGCCAGAGAAATTAACATTAAGAATTGCTGCTATTACTTCTGCTGTCTGAAGTGGATAGTATTTGCTTTTGATCCATAAGTACACATATCTTTAAACTGTCTTCTTTTACTACTGCTGCTACTATTTGCCCATTCATTCAGCCAAGCTTGCCTCATTATGATTCCCACATTTTATTTTTACTTTAGGTTTTGTTCAGCTCCAGCTACAAGGGCACTAGGAACTCTTCTTTTCCCTTGGGTAACATTTTAATATGCTAATCTCCTTGCAGGAAACTGATGCCTTCAAACAAATCAGAGCATTTACCTTATAATGTACTTTCAGCATTCTGTACCTTATATTTTTCTACATGTAGTGAAATGCTAATCATAGAAACCTTCATCTTGCCTCTGAGTAATACACCAGCATTTTTGTGATTATCATAAGTGATTTAGCAATTAAATTATATAATAGCATCATAAATAGCAGCTCTCATTATGTACTTCGCACGATTTTATGGAACCTTGACAAAACCTGAAAATATATGGGAAGAGAGACTTTTGTTTCAAAAATGACTTTAAATCCATACTCATCAAAAATAATCTCAGGTCCTAATAGTCATGATGAATGCAGAACAAAGAAGTTGAAGTTCAGGATTCTATACCTAGCCTTCATCATGAGTTTTTTCCATTGGGGTCTAAAACTATTTAAAGTCTTTTATTTATTAATCTTTGTTGTTAATACAGGGAAAGCCACAAACTCAATGTAAATAGAAAAGATCAGAAATATTATCGCTTATTTATTTATTTCCCATTGATTACTGGGAACGACTGCCTGGGTAATACCCCTTTTTCATTGAAGATCCATCCAGGGAGAAAAGCTCCATATTACATTAATTTGCATGAGCTAATATTAAAAATATACTGTATGAAAGGCAGGACTGTTTACCATATGGGGTGATCTCAATAGTATGTATAGCATGTCAAGCTCAGACACATCTTTCAACAATAGTATATACAGCATGTGAAACTCATACATATCAATAAAACATTCTGCATTATTCTATAGTTTAAAAATATATTCCCATTGTCATTTTTGCATAGAGACAACAAATGAAGCATATGCATATTTTACACAGTTAAAAAAGATACAGCACACAAACAAAACCATTAATCATCATATATGTTCTACTCCCCCCCCCACCTCTTAATACTATGGGTCAGATTCATAAAAGGTCATCACCTAATGCTAACCAAAGTTATGTGATGAACAAAGCTGAGGAGGGTGTGTGTAATTCAAGAAATGCACTTATACTATGAGACTGACTGGAAAACAAGGCACTGCCAAGATATATACCAATGACCATTTAATGAGCTATACTGTATGCTAAATAAGTAGAAAGAAAAAAGATGGCAGAGCGATTCAGAAATTTATAAATCATGTGCAGCCACGTTGTGCATACATCACAACTGAACATGACCAAGTGCTTGCATTCATATAGAGTAGAAATCAAAAATATGATAAGGGCTGCTATAGCAACTGCAGGCTTGTAGCTGCAAGAGGCTGTTATGGCTTCCTATTGAAATGTTGGCACTCAAAATGCTGAATGCTGGCAAGCAGAAAAAAGACCAAAAACACAGGAGAAGAGCAAATCTCAAAAAATGATCTTCTCCTTTAAACTTCTTTTTGCAGAAGGGTAACACCCCCTACCCCCCAACCCCCAAACTTAATATGTCAGGTCTGCGATCATCATACCTTGGAAAAAAGGGAATATTCTGAGAAATGGCATCTCGGACTTAGCATATGTAAGTCCATTTTTTTGGCCATTCAGTCTCCATATTTTGGGACTCGATATATTAGGTCCCGACATTTCAAATGATTACTGGTTCTTATAGCAGCTGCTTCTGCTGATAGTTTGCATCATCAACCACAGAGGTGCCACTTCTTCTGACAGCACTTAACATTTCATAGTCTCCATGACAAAGAGATAGTGAATGGTTATCATGTGAACAGGGACACAATGCAACAAATAATGGTGATGTCTCAGCCTCACCAGTAGCCCAGTAGGAGTTGTGAAGTACCTATCTCAGTAGATACAAAAGTAAGTGTTGCTTTACATATATTAACTACATGGACCTTTCAATGATCCACTCGGGACAAAGTGGAGATATCTCAGGGTTATGCCTTGAGAATGGCACACCAGTTCCTAACTGCAATGCTTCAATATGTGGGGGGAAAGTATGCAGTTCCTATATACCCCAGAAGAGAGAACAAGCACCATGCATGATTTCTATGTTACAGCCCAATTTTTTGAGGTACTTAGGGCAATAAACTGTACCCACATTGAAATAAATGCCCTATCTGGTGATCTGGAAAGGGAATACATGAACCAGAAAGGGTGGTTCATGTATCTCAACTGTCAAGTGGTCTGTATTGCATAGGGTATCAAATCTGATGTGTGTGGAGGTCACGCAGGCATAAATGTAACTTGTGTCAACAGTTTGCGGGGTGTGACTTTCCATAGTGGTATCTGGTGGTTGATGGTGGATATTCCCTTGAACCCGAGCTTATGACACCAACTAGAAATTGCCATGTCCAAACTGACTGTGGTTACATCCATGATCTTGTACAAACCAGAAACATCATAGACTGTGTGTGTTTGAGTTGCTGAACTTATGGATTCACTATCTGGATACATCCAGTGGTGCCCTGCAGTATGCCCCTTCCATTTATGCAAAAATACTTATTTTGTTGCTGTGTTACACAATAATTTAATTAGAAAACAGTTAAAGCAAGGTAGTCTCATGCAGGGACAACAGTTCCCAGCACCACAGGTAGCATAGCTAAGACAGATGAGGAATCAGCAGAGGAGCTGGCAGCAGGAAATGACCATGCCAGATAGGCACAGTGCACCATGGTACTAGCATGGAGGCAGTGGATTGCACATAGCTTTACAATATAACTGTATAAGAGCAAATATGATACATTCAGTAAAAATGATGTATACAAAAACTATTGAGTTGCTTGCCCTTGCATAGACTGGCCGTGCTGTACATCAGATATCGATGACCCAAGTAACAATGAACAAAGGGCAGAGAACTTTTCTCATCATTTGCACAGGTGAGGAAGTGAATACAGAAATGCATACCTTTCACAGAGAAGTGTATAAGTGAGAGTGCTGATGGGTATAAAAACTAAAAGTGATTTTAAGAGAAATGACAGAACTGGTATGAAAGGGGTAATTTTGGGTAGGGCCAGGTTAGTGGATGTGTGATATGTCTTAGGGGCTGTGGTGGTGGTGTGTATGTCTGTAGGGACACAGACTCAGAGCACTATGCAGCTTCCTGAGATTGCCCATGCACTTGAGAACTGCCTCTGCCAGGAATTGCAATAGCTGTCCCACAACCTTGGCTAGATGTCAGTGTGCTACCTGACTATGACCAGTGTCTGCCGGTAGAAGTACCAGCACAATGACAAACATGACCATGGGAAGGCCTCTCCTGGATGTAGACACATCCACAGCTGATTTTATATAGAAATTTACCAGTGTGGCTGTGGTCTCTACTTCATTCATGGACAGGAAGGCTAACATCCATGGACGGAGTGGATGACTGGTCATGATGGAACGAAAGCAATATCAGAGTCTGCCAGTGTGGCTGTGTCCTCTCCTTCATCCATGGACAGAATGGCTAACATCCATGTACGGAGTCGATAACTGGTCATGATGAAACAAAAGCAATATCAGTCTTTCTTGACCATCTTCTAAATTCGGTTGTCCAAAAGTCTGAATTTTACCTGAAAGACTCACGGCACCTGTTGGAGTTATTAAGTCACATGGGAACATTAATGATGATTGTGTCTTTGTGTCATTTGATGTAGTTTCTTTCTACACTTATATTCAGCAGGACACAGGCATCAGCTTTGTTAGAAGTTATCTTACAAAGTTTTCTGACTTTGACAACAACATGACAAATACCATCTGTGTCTTGGAAGTAGTTATAGAAAACATTTTTTTCATGTTTCAAAGAAAATACTACAAACAAAAAACAGGAGTTGCTTTGGGGGCGAGAGTGGCCCCTGTATTTGCTAACCTGGTAATGGCTTGGTGGGAGCAGGTACAGCTCAAACCTCACCCTTGTGTGAAAATGTAGTCTTTTCCATGAAGGAGATTTATTGATGACCTTATTTTTCTCTGGAAAGGAATCAAAGCGGAACCTCATCAATTGTTGATTTCATTAATTTCAGTAAAACATTTTTATGATTCACTATGAGTGGTTGTGGAAAGGCCATCAATTTTTTTGGATATTACATTTTCAGGAAAGAGACCTTTGTAAATCAATACTTGCACAGGAAAAGTCAACACCCCTTTCTTATGAAGAAAGGGATGATAAAAGGGCAATTTATCAGACTTAGGATCACCAGTAAGCAAACTATTTTGAAGAAGAAGCAGAATATTTAAAATCGCTTTTCCTCCAAAAAGGCTATAACATTGACTGGCTTACAAGCATTATAAAGGAAATATTTCGGCTTCAGTCAAACAAAGCTAAACCCATTATGATGAAAAATCATACAGAAACAGTGGTAGACACAGGAGAAGAATTGATTTCCACAAATACTTCACTGGCTAAATATAGCAGGGTTTTTCCACTTCCTATTTCTAGTGACTTGAATCTTATTACAGACAAGCAGATACAACTGGAAGGTAATTTTGGGAATGGTGAATTAGCCAAATCTATTGGTGACAGCCCTTCACTTACTTACAAAATAATTCGCAACATGAAATCCATTTTAGGACACCAACAAACTACACCATTAGAAACAAATACATTTAGTACTTACAAATGTGGCAAGTGTAAGCAGTGCCGATTTATTACAAACACTTCCAACGTTCACATTAAGGCAC
Organism: Protopterus annectens; assembly: GCF_019279795.1. NCBI lineage: Eukaryota > Metazoa > Chordata > Ceratodontiformes > Protopteridae > Protopterus > Protopterus annectens. The sequence goes on along the minus strand of NC_056731.1, from coordinate 1,660,289,217 downwards.
TGAATTTAAACCTTTGGGCCAGAAACAGATATAATTGTGATTCACAAGGAGTGGTTTATTTGGCATCTTGTGATTCCTGCCCAAGGCTTTATGTTGGAAAAGCTGTGAGGAAGCTGTCAAGAAGAATTTATGAACACACTTTGGCTATAAAGAAAAAAAGACACTAGTAATTATTTGGCCAAACACTCCCTAATGTGTATTAATTCCAAAAAATTCCAGTTTTGGTATTAGATGCTGTCTTTATGAAAGGGTTTCTTGGCAATTAAAATGTTCTACTTGACTTGAATGCCATGAATCCTTGTGGTAAATATGACTGTGGGCAGATAAGTTACACGGTCTCAATGAGACAGTAAACATTAAATGTTTTCTGATGGCACAAAGACTTTAAATGCTAAATACTATTGTTTAAAGTTGTTAAAAGTAGTCATATTCTCTCATTTTACAGAAATATGTTTTCACTCTAGAACAATTATATTCAGAGTTGTGTCTGCAACACTAGACCATTTCAGATAGTCAGTAACACTTCTACGTGGTTAGTGCCTGGTTAAATTTTTTGAACATGGTTTTATATACACTGTAACTTTAAGATGAACAGAGAGAATAGAGAGAAGCATTTTATTGGTTAGGGATGATCATATGATTCATTTGGTACTTATTTTAAACTTGGCTTGTGTTCTTGATTTTAACTTTGATGAAGCTCTGTTGAATAAAAGGTTGTATCTGGGACTCCTTCCATGCTTGCCTTTTTAGGCTTGTTCAAGGATTATTTGATTTTTTTTTAATTATACGTCGTCTTTCGTTGTCCTGTGCTACCTGACTGTGACCAGTGTCTGCTGGTAGATGTGCCAGCACAATGACAAAAATGACCATAGGAAGGCCTTTCTTGGATGTAGACACATCCACAACAGATGTTGCTATGGAAGTCTACCAGTGTGGCTATAGTCTTTTCTTCATCCATGGACAGGATGTCTAACATACATGGATGGAGTGGATGACTGATCATGATGATGGCCCTTCACTTCTGACAGAAAACCCAGAGAAGACAGTGCATGTTCCAATGTGTGATTCATGTTATCCAACAAATTACATATATGGATCATGTACTCATGTAAGTCAGCATGACCATCCAGGATAAGTGTCACAACTACTGGCAAGGCTCTCATGGAAGTTGCCTGTGCCTCCATGATGGCCATGCACATAGGTGGCAGCTACTGATACATCAACCTCAGGATGAGGATGGTAACCATATCTCTGGTGAGCACTGGTACTAACCTCCCTTTGAGAACCCTCCTGCCCATGATGACACGGGGCAGATTCAGTACTGGAGGTCACCTCACTTCCCTGATCTACAGTGTCCTCATTAACATATCCACTCACAGATGGTAGTAGCCCTAGGTATGTATAGGTGTAAAAACTGTGTCCATTATCTAAGGAGGGGATGTTGGGGTGGGGGTCACAATCCATGTGCTCAACACACACTCTGCACCCCCATGACTGTGTTAGCTCATCCAGGACATCATTATCAAAGGCTAAAGATCCTCCAACAACAAACAGGGGTAGCTGCACAGTGTTGGTGTCAGAGAATGAATAACTTGTGAAGACACCAAAACAAAACATATCCAATAAAATTATGACCTAGTACCACAACTGCAGATGCAACTGATAGTCTTACAACTACAAAAAACATGATATGGGGATATAATCATGCCCCCACCTTGTGCAGATGAATGATATTCATGGATGTCAGATGTACCTATTTGCTAAAAGTGAGGCAGGTATTATAAACTATAAAGTGATTAATTGGTAAATATAGGAGGAAATAGTGTTAGTAAGACTATGTATCTGGGGCGTTTTCAGCGAAACGTCTCTGGGGGCTATCCTGCTCTGGTCCAATATCCATCATTGCACAGTAGAACTCTGTTGAGGTGATACTGCTGTTATGTGAAACAGAAGCTCTTCTATATCCATAAGAGGTGGTTCAGTGGAAGTCCCATCACCCCCTCTGTTCCATGCCAAAGCCTCTGCTGTGTGGGTGTCAGCATGGGTCATATTAGTCACTCAACGGCAGACCATATCACAGTTATGATCTTGACCACCACAACATTAATATTGGTGACAACTTCCCACCAGACATGAACTCAGAAAGTTCAATCAGTGGAATTCACTGTCAAGAGCTATCATGGAGATGGAAGGCCTCTATAATCACCTTTTTTAGCCTCCTTGAATTTGAGCTTGTGGGTGGGTGTGGCTTTCTGTATCAGTTTCTTAAGCATAGATCTGTTGATATGAAAAATACTGGAATTAACAGCTGTGGTACAAGTAGATCTTAGAAATACTAACAGTAATGCTATACTAGTAGGGCCTGACCCTAGAATACACGTATCCAGAAAACAATCTTTACCTGGATCTCAGGCATTATTGTGTCCTAATAAATCAAACTTCCCTAAAAACACCAGCATGTTCGCAAGAACAAAACTTAGCAAGCACATGGAATCATTAGCTATGACCTTTGTAGAAATTATATTGTAATCAAATATATTTTAGGTTTGCCACATTGCACAAGCATATGGCACACTTACATTGCTCCAACCTTCTGTAATGTGTCTTACATTCTACTATGAAGCAATGCAACGAAAACAAACCAGTACCACGAATCCCACTAGGCACTGAGGCACAGAACCCTCCGTTTAATGACACCAAACAGTACTGTAGATAGGATCACTACAGCTCCAAACTATCGAACACCAGATGGACGAGCAGGAAAGGTTAAAAAGTTCTTTTATTGCACACAACAAGAAAACCATCCAAGTAACCACTCCAAGTAACCACAAGCGCCTGTTCTTAACAGGCTTTTTCAAGTGTATTAGGTTGCTGCTTCATTCAAAATTTAAACCAAACCAACCCTGCTCATGTGATTGAATTAATTGCATAATTGTCATCAATTGATTGATACAAAATATTTAAAAATACATACCCTAAAACCTGTAATTCTTTTTTCAAAACATAAAAACTGCAACTTTACTATCAAGTTTTTCTGTAGTTTGCATGTAAAAAAAGTAATAAATATATATGTAACTGAACTTTCAAAACCTAAAAATATAACTTAATACTTTATGTAAACTTGTTGTGTAAAAAGTAAGTTACAAAAATTTTTGTTGAAATGGAATACTTTCTATTCGGGTACATGAAACACACATTTTGTGACTACAAACACATTTCCCTTTCTATTATCTTCAGAACAATATGCAGGTTTTAAAAATGTCAATTAAAGACTTACTACAAACCCCTAACCTATTTAATTTGTTAGAAAATATGTTAAAATATACTGCTTGGTTTAGGTTACAATTAAACAACTAATAATACTGTAAACATGACTTTTTTAATGTTTAATGCTTTTAGATGATAGTTGAACCTTAGAAACTCAGCAATGACCAGATTCAGAACCATTAATACGGTTACCCCTAAAAGTCATAACAATGTGGGGTACTTCAGTTGATCCTGTTTCTTCTAGCCCTAAGAATGTCCCCTAAACTTATCCCTTCATTTATGCCTGGATATTTGGTTGCATTAAGCCTTAGTTGCCAGGTTAATTCTTTGATCCCCAGCATTGTTTCCCAGTCTCCTCCTCTCAAGTCTTGTTTTACATTGTCCACTACAAAAAACTTTAATGCCATGTTTTTACAACTGAGAGAATGCTTGTAAAACGCACTCGTCTCTTTCCTTGTTTTAATGTCGTTTATGTGTTCATATATTCTGCGTTTTAACTGCCTCTCAGTTTTGCCCACGTAAAAGGATGGGCATTTTTGGCAAAATCCTATATATATAACTCCAGATGAATTACAATTGTAATTGCACTTTGCATACAAGGTGCTTTTACGTGAGGGAATGTGAACCTGTTCTTTGTTAATAAGATAGGAACATTGCTTGCATCTACCGCATGAAAAAGTGCCTTTTCTTTTTGTTACTGGAGCTTGCTGTTTCTCTTCTGATTGAATGTTTTGTTCAAATATTCCCTTCAAATTGATGTTCCTTTTCCTAGTAAAAGTTATATGTTCAGGAAATAACTTATTAAATTCATCTTGTAGTGCAATCATAGGCCATAAATTCTTGATAGTGTTTTCAATTAGCAAAGAGTCCTGAGAATATGTATATACAAAGTTCTTATGCTTGTCACATTTTGTGTCATGTTGCTTGCTAAATACTACAGGCCCTGTTCCCAACAGAGGTTTAAGATCGTTCCCTCTTCTATGAACAATTTCATCTAGTGTGACCTGGAACAGTTCAAAAGGATAACCCCTAGTGTGAAAAGCTTTTCTTAAAAATTCTGCCTCATCTTGAAATAGTTTGTCTGTACTACACATTCTGGACGCTCTTACTAGCTGTCCTTTAATGATGCCCTTTTTAATATGCCAGGGATGACCACTATCGTAATGCAAATATGCATTACAGTGTGTTTCTTTCCTGTATATCCGTGAAGTGAAACCTTTTTGATTAGGTCTTTTTGTTAATGTAATGTCCAAGTAATTCAAACTTTCTTTACTCAACGTGTAAGTGAATCTGAGAAAACAGGTGGTGTTCTCCAGGTACTCTATAAATCCTAAAAATTGTTGTTCTGTACCTGACCATAGGATGCAAATATCGTCCAAAAACCTTTTGTAAAATACAATATGATCTTTCCAGCTGGTGTTGTGTATGAATTCTTTCTCCCACTTGTGCAAAACTATATTTGCATATGCAGTAGCGCATGGGGCGCCATACCTCACTTTTTTTTGTTTGTAGAATTCTTCATTAAAGTTTATAAAGTTGTTATACAGCACATTACATTCTACTATGGTTGGTACACTTGCATTGTAGCCCATTCAGAGAGCTGTGGCCAATATATGTACATACATTGAAAACGGAGAGCACTTCTAGGCCTTACATTAAATAGCACACAAAAAGCCACCTTTTTACAAAGATGTTGGTGTAAAAAGGTGATTAGCAACAAGTTTTTGAAGTAGTAAGAACCAGGATTTTAAACAAAAGTTTTTCCTCTATAGCTCAGTGAAGATCTGTGGTTTCTTTGTATTTATATTATATAGATTACCACCTCTGGGAATAATGAATATGCTAAGTATGGCTCATGGCATTATTGCTTCTAAATCTCTCAATTTTATAATGAGAAAACATAATGTGAGTTCTACACGATGCTGTGCACACACCTAAGCACATGTGGCAATCTCAATACATGAGCCATTTATGTCAGGTTGCAGAGAATTGTCATCCAGTAATTAACCATCTGAAGAAAGAGTTGTTGTTGAGCAGTTATTATCAGCAGCAAACAGAGGAATGGAGGACTATCAGGTTTAACAATGTAAAGTGCCATTGGAGCCTTAATAACACAGTGCTGATATTGTTTTAATTTACCATCCATCATGCAAATGAACTGTTCATTGGTGTCTGTCAGCATACAAAGACCAAAATACATGAGAAGTTATTTGGGCACCATTTCCTTTCTATTTTTTTCATGTATGGCTGGAGTACATGAGGATAGTGGGCCTTTTAGGACACAGAAGTGGTGTGAGGAGGAGTTCAGAATATTCCTCCATAGGCAATACAGTCAGAGGATCCTGCAGGAGGACTATACCCGGGCTCAGTATAAGGCTGATACCTGGAGTAGTTTAGCCAAAGCCATTGCCTATGCTTCTAGCATCCCTCACATGGGGGAACAGTGCTGATACCACTATAGTAACTTGAGTCATCACAAGCCTGAACTCCTCTTCCAATGGGAGGATGAAATTAAGCATAACCACCATTTCCGTATTGAAACATAATTTATTTGTACAAAGACCATGCCAATGCATGGCACCATACACATTTTCATTCTGCTCTTTCTTTATCTCCAGCACTAGAAAGGAACAGGGAGATGTATATTGCCAGACTGAAGTGCTTAGGAGAGCATGGGGTTAAGTACAGCTGATGCAATGAAAGCTGTTTGCATAGTGACAGTTGTTGCAATTAAAATAATGGTGTATAACATTTATATAGTAGGATCCCATCTGTCAGTACTAGCATACCAAAGTTGAATTAGTATAGCTGTGCAATGTTAGACTTTGGCTTCTGCATGCCATCTACTATTTATAATTTCTCCAACTCTTTTGGCTTTCTAATACCATGACAGGAATAGACCCCATTCCTAAGTCAAAGTATGACTAAAGTTCAAGAAATTAGCATTGTTTCAATCTTTGATGTCAGCCAGAAGTGCTCTTCAAAGCACCCTCAATGTGCCCAGTAATGACTCCTTCTGTAATTCATACGTAGTTACATGTATCGGTAACATACTAAGTACGATTGTAAAGTCTTTTTTATAAGACACATTGTTCCCACTACTACTGGAACTATCTGGGTATCTTTCTTTCAAACTGCCTTCATTTCTGCCTGCAAATCCTGATATTTTATGACTTTGTGTCTCTCTGTACATAAGACACTGTAGTAACTGGGTGTAGCAATTTCAGTAATCAGTGCTACTTTTGTCTTCTTTTCATGGACAACTAAATCTGGTTTTCTTGTATATGTTTTTTGAACTGTTGGTAATGGATGATTCCATGTGATATAAACTTCATCATTTTCTATGATGCTTTGTGGCTCACGCCATATGCCAATAGCTACGCCAACATGGTGTTAGCTTTTTGGGAGGAACAACATATTTCGGGACACTTTCAGAACATGTTTTTTTATAAGAAGTTTGTGGAGGACCTTTTCCTGGTTTGGTTAAGTAGTGAAGAATCATTACAAGATTTTTATCACCACATTAACACCACCACCACTTTTTGAAGTTTTTGAAGTTTACCTTGTATACTTCTAAGGAGAAACTTGATTTGTTTTAGATATCACAGTCATTAAGATGGCTGACGGCACCTTAACAACTAAGACTTACCTTAAGAAATGCTACAGAAATACATATTTGCATAGGAAGAGTATGCACCCCCCCACACACATATTTAAAAACATTATTAAAGGTCAAGCCCTCAGAGCTTCAAGACTGAATGCTATTGATGTAGACTATAAGATCGAGGTCGATAATTTGCAAACCAGATTTGTGGAAAGAGGGTACAACGCTACTGAGGATGAGAAAACTTTGTATACTGTTACAGGCATGAGGAGTATGAATGATAAACCATACTTTTCTGATGGACCATGGACAGTAGTACCACATAAAGTATATACATACATTCACTTACCTTTAACTTACTCAAGTAATATTAAGCAAATTGAGGAGGTATTTAGGAAATATTGGAAAGTCTTAATGATGGATTCTGAAGTATGTCAAGTAGTACTAACCAAACTGTCATTTGTTTATAAGAATAAAAAGAACTCAAAAAGAATGTTGTGCCATTCCAGTTTTACAAGTAATAGTAAACACGATGCAATTGTTTATGGCACCCATCCATGTTTACACTGTAATTGGTGCAAATATTTAGATAGTACTGGAGCCTTTATACACCCTGACACAGGGAAGCAACTTGAATTTAGAGTTTAATACATACCCGCGGTGGTGGTGCTGCGGTATCGTTGTCGCCTCACAATAAGACGCTGTCCAGTTCGATTCTCAGCTAGAGCGTCTTCTGCGTGGAGACATGCATGAATGGGCATACCTTCGTTGAAAGTTGTGTATCAGGGCTGGTAACTCGGCACATAAAAATCAACTACCAATCATTAGTGGACCAGAGTTCCGCTGTGGCGACCCCTAACTGGGAAAAATCGAAAGACTCAACAAGCCAACTGTAATACATGTCATTTAGTCTATTTAGCTGTCTGTCAAGAGTGTCATTCTTTCTATATAGGTAAGGCAGCCAGGAGGCTATGCGATCGTATAAGAAAACACTTCTATTGTATTAATAATTCTGTACATACGAATACCTTGGCGAAACATATTGCAAACAATGACAGTACGAATGAGTTTAGGTTCATGGTTATAGAGTTTATATCTCAGGACAAGCGAGGGGGAGATTTAAGAAATAAAGTAGAGACCTGTGAGCTTAACTGGATGATTAGGATGAGAGCCAATAAAGGTAAAGGGCTTAATGATAAAATATGCATTAAGCCAGTACTTAAAAATAGGCCCCTACCTAAATCCTGAATGCAACATGTTTTAACCATATATTTTTTATGTTTATGTGTCTTTGTGTGTTCTCATATATATATATTTTACTTTTTTTACTTACTTTTGTACTTGCTTTTTACATTCTTTATATAAATATATTGATCTGGAAATGCAATAGGATAGGTAAACGTGAATTTATAAGTGTTTATACACAGTTTTCATGATGTTTTAAATCTTCATTCAGCACTTTCTGATGCTACATTTTTAGATGCAAGTTTATTTTTAGATTGAGAATTACTGATGTAATTTGTAGATTGATTAATTGCATAACTGTTTTCAGTGGTTGATGTTTCTTTTATATAGGCTATTGTATTAGTAGAATGTTGTCTGATGAAGCAGTTTTAAGGAACTGTGAAAGCGCTCACACAATAAACGTTTAAATGCTTTTGGACTGATTTTTGGATGTATTTGTTCTGCCTTGGGTTGGTTTAGCAATTTTTTGTTGTTTATTGGATTATCTATATATCAATGTCGTTTTTGTGAGATTCTGTAAAAAAAAAAAAAAAAAGGTCCACCTTATGAAAGAACTCACCAAGACTTGAGGATATATTCAATTTAAGCAAAACAACTCTTTTTTGCTTGTTGATTTTATCATCTCTCATTCAGACCCCTCTACTACCTATATAGGTGGAGAAATGTCTTATTATGTTAAGTCAGTATGCACTGAGATTGTAAGAATTACTGTGGGTTCAATCCACCTCTCTCTCCAAAGAAAAAACTTACTATTGTCAGCCTACTTTTATATATGTAATCCCATTCACATCATTTTGTCACTACAAAGTCCATATATGTCTTAACCATAATTATTACTTGTCTGGGCACTTCACAATATATAGTACATGTACCTGTCCAATGTGTATCACCTGTGACATTGTTACTGTGTGACCAGCATGTTTCTCATGTAAATGTACAGTTATATTATTGTCAAAACTGAAATAGCATCACTGGGCACAAGCACAAATGTGCTGTCCTGACAAACAGCTCCTGCAGTTAGTATGCTCTAATGTCAGACTGCATGTGAGGATAGCTTTTGGCATAGTGTACTACAACTGCAAATATAATTATACATGCAAACAGTTTGAAGACAAAACTGTGAATGTTTGTCTATTAAATGCTAATTTCCTTCATTGTATTATGATTATGATGTGGTTACAAATGCTATGTCATTGTTTTTATATGTCTTTTCCCCATCATCTTTGTTGCTATCCTTTCTCTTTTATGCATTTTTAGTTATATCTCTCTATTTCTGTTACTATTATATGCAGCAGCTCAAGATGTATGGAATAGCAATGCCATCATGGTCTATCCTTCCTTCCACAGGCAGTAGGAGTGCTAACACCACCACTAGAAGCACCTAGCACATCTGCAGTTCAGCCTGCCAGAGCTGCCTCCACACCTCTTGCCTTAACTGCACCACCTGCTTCAGGTAACCTTACATCAGAGGATGGTACATTTGTACCAAAAGGTAGCAGTGCAAATAAAGGTGACACTTTTGTCACCCTTCAAGAGCTAGAAAAGCTTTGGGAGGAGACCCTAGACCAGAGGTTTGAAGTCTGCACTCACAATAATCCAGAGACTAGTTGAGTTTTGTCCCTTCCTAGAAATGCCTCTTGGTCCTGAGGCAGGACCCAGTGGTGACTGCCCCCAGCATGAAGAGTAATCTCACACTGCCTTGAATCTGGCAAAGACTGCATCTGCAAACTCCCAGTAATACCCCACACCTGGTCATCATCATCGCCATCATCATCACCATCATCATCATAGGTTCATAGGTTCATAGGTGTTTAGTAGGCTAATGACTACAAGGGCCTTTTTAAGCCTGGCCATGCACCCCAAATCTCTGACAAGTTCTGGTACCCAAGATAGGTGTAAGCAGGGACTTAGGAGTTGAAACATTGACAAACAGGGGCCTGAGAGATGTCCCACTTGCAGGCTAGGCTGCCTATGTCTATTAAAGACATAGGTGCCAAACCAGGGATGAATTTCCTGCTGCCCATCCCCTTGTCCAAGTTACACTTGAATTGGTTTATGGAGGAATTCTGCTTCATGTGGGTGGGGAGCCTGTTCCAGAGAAGGGGTAGTCTTTGGGATACATACCTGTCTCTCCAACAGCTCCTATTTATATTGCAGGCAATGTTTAAGTCTTTAGAATGGGTAATTCTCATGCTGTTTGTTTTGTGGATATGCAGGATATCCATCTGAGTGGGGTCTGAAAATGCATTGTATGCCAGGTATAGATTTCACCTTGACAGCCTGTAGGAAACAGAATACAGTGATAGGACCTTGAGGCAGTCTGCATAGGACATGTTACTTGCTAGGATCATAGGATCAAGGATAACAGCCCCAGGGCCCTTACAAGCCTAGCCAAGTTCAACCTGTGTTCCCAAGGGTGTCTGGTTAAATCAGACATTAAAATCATCACCTATTGCCCCTGTCCAACAGTGACACAGGTGGAACCTTTCAGGTGTATTTCCAGTTGACCATCCTATTGCCGTTTATTCTTTTAGTGAGGAACCTCTGTGGATACACCAATTGTTGGGTATGCCTAGTTAGGTACATACCAGGGGGATATTGTACTCAATGATAGGTCTGATAAATGCTGAATACAGTGGAACAATGACTTCCTTGGACCTAGATGCCATACCTTTATTTATATGTTGCATAACACAGATTGATTTCCTCACTACTGTAGATGGTCAAAGGCTAGATTATTATCTATGTGTGTCCCCAAGTCCCTGAGTCAACTTTTCGAGGTGTCTTGTCAATATGACAGTTGCCAAATGTTGCTGACTTCCAAAATGATACAATTATGCATTTCTTGACATTTAGATTTTAGTCCATGGCTCTGGCACCAGTTGTTTTTTCTGTGTCCTTCCTGAGAACATTTGTGTCAGTGGACAATTCAATGACAGTTCCTAATTTGCAATAATGTGCAAATTTAGTCAGCCAGAGGCCATTGACATTGGCATTGAATTCAAAGAAGTAAATTCCAAAAATGGAATGGTCACAGGACTGATCCCTGAGAGACTATGCTTGTAACAGGCCCCTTTGTAGAGGTGGACTCCCAATTCTAACTCCCTGAGTCCTGTTTGTGAGCCAGCTGGCTATCCACCAGGTAACATAAGAGTTTGTACTTACCCTCTTAAGTTTGTAAACAATGCGTGAGTGGGTGATTGTATCAAATGCCTTGGCTAGGTCAAGGTAGGCATTGTAAACCATTTTGCCTTCATCCATTGCTTTGGTGACCTTCTCAAAGAAGTCCACCAGGTTAAGTAGGCATGATCTACCTTTGATGAAACTAAATTGGGTGGTGTCCAGTGTCTGGAGGTTTCTTATGTCATTATTGATCATTTCCATGATAACTCTTTCCATGGCTTTGCATATGAGACTAGTGAGACTTATGGGTCTGTAGCTTCCAGTGTCAGCAGATGGCCCAGTTTTGTGCAGAGGATTGACTGTTGCTGTTCTCCATTCATGAGGCATGAAGTTTGTTTGGAGGCTACAGTTAAATAACAATTCCAGATGGTCAGATAAGTCATGTTTCGTGCTATTTAGAAGGCATCCTGGGATATTATCTTGGCCTTAGAGTATTAAAGACCTGTTCCCTAGTGATAGAGGGAATTATATATGATGGTATTCCATGAGGGAAGGTTGAGAGGAAGGGAAGGGTAAAGTTGGAGCTGAATTTGTCAGCCAGTAGGTTTATCTTCTGGCTCATTGTAGGTGGCTCCATTTATGGTGAACTCTGCACACAAATGTGTGTTGCCTTTGAGGTTGCAGATACAGCTAAAAAATGCCTTGTAGTCATCGCTGGCCTGAGAGGCCAAATGTACCTCAAATATGACTTTCGTAGACTGTATTTATCCACTGAGTGTTTATTTAGTTTGATAAGCATGCTTTTATCCTGCTGGGTGCTGCACCTCCTAATTTTTGCCATGATTTTCTTTCTTCTGTTATACAGCCTATTGAGTTTCTGATTCCACCAGGGTGGTTTGTTTTTTGAGTTAGTTCTGTACTTCTTCCTGGTGGGTACAGCTTCCTCTATGCTGCTACTAACATGCTTGTATAGCATTTATGTGAACAGTTATGTGTAGGAAACAGTGTTTTCATGGTTTAAGGGGGCTTAAAATGTTGCCAGGTTATCACTTACTAGTAGGAAGTTACCCTTGGTGTAGTTCCTAAATATTCCAGGGTTATCTTGGGTTCCAGGTTTTATTTTTACTTCAAAGGAGACCATTTTGTGGTCTGACTTTACCAGAGAAGACATTACACTAGGCGATGTGAAGCACTCTCCCATATTAGTGAGGACCAGATCCAGTGTGGTTGCACCCCTGGTTGGTGTATTGACAATCTGATCCAGGGAGTTTGTGTTTACCTACTCCAGGAATCTCTATGTCTGTGTCATATATGATTCCCAGTTAATAGTGGGATAATTAAGGTCACCCATGAATATGGTATTGGGTTGGATGGTGAGTGTTTCCAGTAAGTTTAAATACATGGTATGGGTTTCCTGGGTCATAGAGGGGGACCTATAGCTTGCAAGGAGGGGGTATTGCATTTTGCCAATAGTGATTTGAACATGCAGAAGCTCAAGTGCATTGTTCTGTTTGATCATCCTTGCCTTATATTTATCTTTTCATGTAAATCAAGACATCTCCACCTTTAGTCCCTGTCTATGTAGTAGCTTGTCTAAATGTGAGGAAGGCATTACAACCTTGCACTGTCAGAGTGCTGTCCAGGGCTTTAAACTCTATCTCGGTAACCACACAAACATCAGCATTCTATAGGGTAAAGAGAACTTCTAGGGAGTGGAGTTTTTTTGTTTAGACACCTGGCATTGAGTAGTAACACCTTTAGAGTTACTTGGTTTTGATTTGCTATGTCAGAAGTACTTTTGGTTTGACATTGCCTAAAACAGGGACTATGGGGGAGGACAATGTTTTAACTAAAATTCAAAAGCCTAGAGGAGAGAGGTGTAGACCATCCCTGGCAAAGCAGTGTGGTTTGCTGACCATCTACTTCCATGCTGTAAATATTGCACCCTCTTAGAATGACACCAGAAACTAAACCAGTCATGATCATCAACCCCTTTTTTGCCATTTTTCTACAAGGGTTTGGTGTGTTGTAACACTTGCTACCATCTCTCCCTATTCAATGCCACTTTACTACCTTCTTCAACAGTCATGGTTGACTGTCACAGGTCTTCTCTCACACAATCTATCTACCTCTTTGCTGGATACCCTGGTTTCCTCTTGCCTTCTTCCTATCTGTCCCAACTCTTCTTCACCATAGTGTCTTGTACTTTACTGCACATGTGCCTGAATCACCTTAGTCTGTTCTATTTGACCTTTTCTGCAATTGGAGCTACTTTGGTTTCTGCTCTTACTGGTCAGGTTTCTCTACCATACAGAAGTACTGGTCATACCACTGTTTTGTACATATTACTTTTCAGTTTCTTTGGCATTCTTCTGTCATACGCCACCCCTAACACCCTGTGCCAGTTAGCTGCAGCCCATCTGATTCTAGCTTTGACCTTCTCACTCAGACTTCCCTTCTTATAAACCATCCCACACAGATACTTGAAGCTGTTAACCTGTTTCATTATTTTCTCTTCTGTCTCAATTTTCAGCTTTCTTTGATTCCACCATTTAATGCAATTGCAACTGTCTTACCTGGACTCAGTTGCATCCCATGTGCCTTCAGTTTTGCATTCCCCTACCCCTTGCTGAAGTTTTTCCTCATAATCTGGCTGTAATGCCACATTGTCTGCATACAGCAACTTTGTTGATCTGTCCCCTCTGACCTGTTTGTTAACATAGTCCATCACCAGTATAAACAGTAGTAGGGTCAGAGCTGAACCCTGATGCACACCCACTCCCACTGGGAACCACTCTATAAGACAAACATTGTTTGTACTGGAGTCATTGAGTCCTTGTACATAGCTTGCTCTAATTCTACCAATGTTTCTGGGACTTCAAACCACCAGAAAACTGCCCTAATCAGCCTTCTTTGGACCTTGTCATATGGTTTCTTCAAGTCTAGAAATGCCCAGTTGGACTCTTTCCTCGTTTCTAGCTTCCTGTCAAGTATCTGTCTCACTGCAAACATTGGGTTGGTTGTGCTGCATCCTACTCTGAATCTGAACTACTTGTTTCCTGTCTTACTTACACTACTCTGTGTATTCATTTATCAATCACCCTCTCCAAAACTTTCATGCAGTGTGATAGGAATTTGATGCCTCTCTACTGCCCACGGTTGTGAATGTTTCCTTTGCTCTTGAATACTGGCACTAGTATGCTTATTCTCTGGTCATCTATGACACTTCTTTCTCTCTGTACTGCTATGACTACCCTCAGGAGCCATTTCTTCCCTATCTCACTCAATGACTTTATCACATCATCTGTGACCTCGTCTGTGCCTGTTGCTTTGACTGACATTTTCCTTAGTGCTGTTCTTACTTCTTCTATGGTGATCTCCTCCTCTTCTCTCACCATAGGCTGTGTCTGCGGTAATGCAGTTTTGATGGGGTTTTGTTCATTTAGAAGTTGCTGGAAGTACCCCTTCTATCTTCCTTTGGTGTCCTGTGGATTGGTGAACAGGTTGTTGCTGGCATCCCTTATGAAAGGTGTCTGACGATCTTCTTTATCTTTCTGTCTTTACCTTGCAACCTGATAGAGTTTCTTTGTGCCATTCACTGAGTCACTTTCCAAAAGTTGGAGGAGTGCTTCTGATGCCTTGTTCTTTGCTATTGCAACTCCTTTCTTAGAATCTGTTTTAGTTATCCAGTATTCCTTCCTAGCCTGGTCTGTGTTTTCTATCACCTACTTTTTTCTGTATTCACCCTTTCTTTCTTTTATTGATGACTTTATGGACTTCTGCTTTCCACCACTAGGTTTTCTTATGTATCTTATTCCATACCTGGCTAAATGGCCTATCTGTTCTTTAGCCCTTACACATACTGTTTTGAAGCACTGCTATTCTTCTTCAACCCCACCTATTTCCTCTTCTTCCTGAGGTGCTAGAACCCTGAGTAATTACTTGAACTGTTGTGCTTTCTCTACAGTCAACATCCCAGTCTTCAGCCTGGTCTATGTTGAACTTAGAGCCTTCACTGACCACTGCTTGCAGCTGACTGCACCAACCAATGGTTTATGCTGTCAGCTGACTGTTTCACTGGAGATGACTTTGCAATTGCTGATTTTACTCCACTGCCCTTTCTTTACTAGAAGAAGTCTGAGTTGTATGATGGCCATACTTACATGTGACCTTGTGACTGCTTCTCTTATGGAACCATGTATTGGTCACCCTCAAGTCTAGAGTGGTTTCTCCTTGTTTTTTTCCTGTTGCCCCACCCATGTAGACCCAGGCAGTCTTCATATCCTATCCTGTCTTTCCCAATATGTGTATTCAGGTCACCCATTATCAACACCAATTCCTGTTGTCCTGCAAATGTTGTTTGAATGCAGACCTCACTATCACAACTCTGTTGTGGGGCAGAGGCTGAGATTATGAATACTGTCCTATCCTTATACCGGAGTCTGATTGCCATGAATAGGACACTAATTCTGACGATGTCCCCCACTGTCTTCTGAAGCCTCTTCCTCACCACAATTCCCAAACTATTTCTTGCCTGTCCTCCTGAGTAGTAGACTCTGGATCCCAAGCCAAGTGGCTTGCTGCACTGCCCTCACAGCTTGTCTCCTGGATACCGAGGATGTCCAGCATCTTCCTTACCATGATGTAATGCACTTCCAAGCTGCGTCCTGTCAGTGAACCTATACTGAGTGCAATATTCTTTAGTTCATGTTTGATAGGTTGACTGGTTTTACATCCTGCTTTCTGAAATTCACAAATCTTTAATTAATGTACATGTTATTGATTATAATTGTTATAAAGCATGTGCAATTCTTACATATTATTGGGGAGTTTGGTCATTAAAATATTTCAGCTGTTGTATTTCACTCATGATTATTGAGTTAAGAAGTGGAGAGATATGATTCCTACCCTACCACCATCCTGCTCATTCCTCATTTGATCACTTTGTGTTTTAATTTCTGCATGCTTCCACTTTTCATCTCTGTCCTATATTTCTATTTCCAACCTTTAATCTGATAAAAAAAATGATAAACACACCAAACACATGCCCAGCAAGGGATTAAAAATCATCTTTCTATGGTAATGCATTGTGTGACGGTTTGCACAGAATACATTCTACATGGAAATGATAATTTCCATCTTATAGCAAAAATGAAGAAAAAACCTTCAATGTGCTAATATCTTCCTATTAGTCTTACAAATGAGCTTAGCATAGATGCAAGTCAATAAGCAATAGTGATATAGGCTAAAGCTAATACTTTCCCTGTGGAGGCCTATATGGCCCAGTGATTTCATGATGGGATAAGTTCCTTTTCACTGCACTAGGAGAAGCATTCTAATCCCCAGAGGGCAGGATATTATTTTCCAGTATTATGTTTTCATCCTGCAACTGTATGCCACTCCCCTGCACTGCTTTCTTTTCATTTTTTTAATACATGTTCTTGGAGTGTTTCAGCAGCCATACCTGGCTGATACCCTGGTTCAGGGTATATGAGTGACAGAAGTATGGGTGTAAATCTGTTCCGATGCATATCAGTTTTCTTGATATCCTATGTTTTGTTACCTAATAGGTGTTTTAATGACACTCATTATCTATGATACCATAGTATAGGCAGATAATGCTTTGTTTTGGAGAATAGAAGTGGCACACAAGATGGTTTCAAATTCATGCGGGTGTAATCATCTTGTCTTGCTATCATGTGTTCCTCTCCTCTGAACTGAAATTTTCCTGTCATCAGCATGTACATTCTGTCATGGCATTTGGCTCTAACAAATGGTAAGTATTAAGTCATCCAGCATTGTTGAGCTAAGTAGTAGTTAAGATATGTTCCTAACCCATCTCTATCTAGTTCATTCCTTCTTAGCTCACCTTGTGTTTTACCCTCTGTGTGCTGCTCATTTTCATCTCTGCCCTATATTCCCATTTTCGACCTTCAACCTCGTAGGAAAATATACACAGCACACATAAACCCCCAAGGAGTTTATAAAAGAGCAAATGTAATCTTTATGTGGATATACATTGATTGACAGTGGGCAGAGAGTAGTTGTGGTGGTTATGTATAACTACAGAGAAATTAAAATTTTAGATATATGGCAAAAATGGAGAAAATCCTTTGAACTTGCTAAGATCTTGGTAGCCATCATGTAAGTGAGCTGACTGTCAATGGACATCACCAAGTATTACTGAAATATGGGAAAGTGAATAGTTTCATGGTAACGGTTTCCATGGCTCATTTCACTCGTGAAATGATGTGTACATTGTCAATATACTAGGTAGAGGGTTTTGGATCCTCAGTTGTTGTTGACTTAAAAGTATAGTTTTCTGTTCTAACATACTTCTGATGTGTCTTTTCCAGAAACACAATATATCAGTGCTTCTTTGCACTGGTCTAGAAACTGTCAGTGACAAAAGCATAGTTTAAACTATATGCAGGTCTTGTTCTCTTTTCTTGCTATCATGTGCTCCATTTCCCTGAAAGTAAACATTTGTTTTATTCATGTATAATGTATGTCAGGGAGTTTGCCACTTTCTAAAATAATTTATTTCTGCATTCCTCTGCCATTGTTGAGCTAGGAAGTTGGGAGATATGGACATCTATCACACTTCCACACTTCCACCTGTTTATTCTGTATTTGCTCACATTGTGCTGCCTCCATTGTTTGTTTCCCCCTTTCATCTCTGTCCCATACTTCCATGTCAAAACTAAAAGATGGTCATTACATATCTAGAAATAACATGTACACATGCCCACAAATGGCACTGTCCTAACATTCATTGAAATGTGCCTACTGACCCTTTATTTTAGGTCTTCTGTACTTCACTTGATAATGCACTGGTCAACTGAATGTCTGTTAGATATGTGGGGGCTTAGATCCATGGAGGTTATTAATATCTTTCCATGAACGTAAGAAGTAAGGTAAGCACAATAAGTGTATGTGACTGCTTACATGCCTCAGTGTGGTCTTGCTGTGATGTGTTCACGACCAGGAAGGTTTTAATCCCTTGATGGTTAGTACTTCATGTTCCCAAGGTTCTGTTTTCAGTCTTCCACACTTTCCTAAATTTTCCTTGAAATGTGTGTTTTCTGACCTTGTCAGTATAATTTTCCTGTGGCTGCGCTTGATAATGGATTGGTGTGTAGAATTTCAGTTAGACAGACAGGGTACAAATCCATGGAGAGCTACCATAAATCAGTGTGAAAAAAGTCTATAATAGGTATTAACAATTTATCATGCAAATATGAAGCATGGTAGATATTACTCATGTATGTGATAGCTGCCATGGCTCTGTGATGAGCACATTGTCACTACAGTTGTACATGGCTCTTAATCCTTTGATGGTTGGCACATTCTTTTCCAATGTTCAGTTTTCTGTCTTCAACATTGTGCAAGCATTCTCTTTAAATGTATATTTTGTGACTCATTTACTGAAAGTGCTTCTGTGGCCTCATTTGCTAATATGATGTTTTAAATAATAGCATTGACAAAGGCAGGGAGTTCAAGCCCACTTAGATGCATTTTTCTTATCTTTCTATTATGTTTCATTTCCCCTTAAATGTGTTTTTCAGACATCTTTCTAATGAGTGCTTCTATGGCAGGCTTGCTAGTATCCCTATCCCCAAAGACTGTAAGTGACATAGGCAAGTGTTCAAATACATTGAGATTCATTTTTCTTTTCTTTGGAATCCTGTATTCCATTCCCCTGAAATGGAACATGTCTATCATCAGGTTGTAAATTATGTCAGAGAGTTTGGGACTTTCTAACTGTCAGAAAAATATGTATTAATGTGTGTATTAGTAATATGCTTAGTACATTTAGAGCTTGAAAAGGGTTAACACATTTATTCTATTTCATACTGCATAAATCTGTACAAACTGCAGATGCTTTCTGACCTTGTATTGTTAGCTAAAATCTTGCTTGTGCCTTGGAAATGTACTGAGAAGCAGATGATTCCTGCTTATGTTAGGAAAATAATGAATAGAACAATACTACTTGTATGAAACTTAGACAAGAAGTTCCGCTTGTGCTATGAGAAAATACACAGCTGTAGAAGCTATAGATAATTAGGACAAAGCCCGTTTGAAAATATGAACTGCAATCAGCATTTACTTGTATCTGAGTTAGAAAAGTACCTTGAAATGTAACACTGTACAATAGAAGCCTATAAACGAATTAGTGCCCACCAAGGCCAGGTTGTTTTTCTCAAAAAGTTTCTCACAAATCTAGTCATGTCAGCAGAAAATCTGAGTAACATCTGCTGTAGAACAATACTGAAAGTTGTGTTTGATTACGTCAGCCATAGAAGGCCATGTCTTGTAAAACAGTATAAGAATAGCATGTTTCCTGCTAGTAGTTAGACAAATCCTTGTATTTGCATATTTTTGTCTCCTTGCAGCAAGTTATTAAATGTGCCTTAACTGAACCTTACGTGTATTGGTCTTTGAAGTTTTTTCCTTTGACAGATTGGTCCTTCAGACCAGAAACCCTCACTTCGCCTCAGATCAGACAGGCCAGGTGGCTTGAAACCGTACGGGGAAGAAACCACATTGGTTCTTCTTAGTTGAAAAGCCCTCCGACTGAATTGTCATACAAAAGAGGCCAGCCACTTTCTGATCTGCGACTGAAGGACAGGTTTACTCGAACCAGGTGATCAATCACGAAGGCTCAGGTAAGGTGAATCTACCTTTGTACTGTTTTAGATCAGGGACTAGATTTGCATTGTTTTTGTCAGGACAAGTATTATTATAAGTCAGGGACAAAAAAAGATTACTGCCTTGTCATAGATCAGGGAAACAGAGCAGGTAGGCAGTCATTCTGAAGAGACTATAACAAAATCTGTGGTACCACGTTAAAAAATAAGGAGTTACGTAATGATTAAAAGGATAGAACAGAATAGGTAATAATTGTACAAAAAGATCCCAAAATCTGCCGTTAACCGAAGACGCGAAATACATGCAGTCACAGCATGCTGATAATATTAAATACTATTCAAAATGGGTTAATAAGTATGAATTTGATGGTAAATTAGAAAAACCTTCGCTGGTCAAACTTATCAAACAGCTTAAAACTGATTCTAAAGGTCGGGTAAAAAAGCAACGTCAATTAGGAATTCCTCAGGCACACAGGTGGATTGAGGAAGTAAACCGAAGGGAACAAAAGAATAATAATTCAAAAGCAATGTTTTTAGATAAGGAGGACAATAACTTAGTAATGGCATCGGCCCCTCCACCTCCCTTACCAGAATATGAGGCAAGTGAACAAGTTAGTCCACCCCGCGATATCCTGCTGTCACGGTAAATAGAGACACTACAAAAGCGAAACCGTTTATTAGAGATCCCGTCGAGATCAGGTCTTGAACACGGGCAGAAAACTCAAAAGGGGACATTGAGTTATATCAAATGGGTAGAAATTCACGATCTAGGTTTGTGGTTTGCACTGTAGTGGCAGAACAGGTAGCTTACATCCTTCTAGGTTGGGAACTGCTGATTGAGGGCTCAGTGTCTGTTATTCTAAAAGTGTATTAATTCTGGTTTAAGCACTTAGGCTTTCAGGCCAGTTATTTTACATTAAGAGGGTTCGTGGTCTGCACTCTTGTGGGAGGAGAGGCTGGACTCTGCCCTTCTGAGCTGGGAATTTCTGATTGAAGGCTTATAGTGCATGCATATCTGAACTGCTTCTTACTGAAGTTGGTGCGCCTTGTTTGCTGTGGCATAGACTGGATTCGGGCCTGCTGGATCTAGCTTTGTTTGTGTAACTTGAGCACTAATCAGGCATTCTCTAAAGTATTCAATTGTATTTATTACTGCTTGGTAGTAACTTGATTAAAGTTTAGCTGTCATTCTAAGTCTTTTGGATTAAGCACTTGGGCTTCAGACCAGTTGTTTACATTAGGAAGGTTTGTGGCATGCACTGTGGTGGCAGGACAGGTAGCTTTCATCCTTCTAAGTTGGGAACTGCTGATTGAGAGCCCAGTGTCTGTTATTCTTAAAGTGTATTAGTTCTGGTTTAAGCACTTGGGCTTCAGGCCAGTTATTTTACATTAAGAAGGTTTGTGGTCTGCACTCTTGTGGGAGAAGAGGCTGGACTCTGCCCTTCTGAGCTGGGAATTTCTGGTTAAAGGTTTATAGTGCCTGAATATTTGAACTGTATCTTACTGAAATTGGTACACCTTGTTTGCTGTAGCATAGACTAGATCAGGGCCTGCTGAATCTAGCTTTGTTTATATGCTTGTTGTTTGTTTGCTTGTTATTTCCCTGGAACGCTAATTCCACCTAATATGCGGCTTCTCAGCGCTTCTGTGGCTCACTAGTGATATCTGCATTGCTTACTGTACTTATTTCCTTGTTTCACTTGAAAGAAAGTTACTGTTTGTCATTTTGCATTTAAGTTACCTGTAACACATTGCACTTAAGTTACCTGGCACTTGCTCACTAAAGCAATTATATAAGTCAGCACTAAAATTAAAAGCACTACACCCTCACTCCCCACTGGCCCTGGTTTTCAATTATTAAGGAATTCCCAATATTATTCTAGCATGTCCAAAGGTCAGTTGTCAATCTCCTCTCGGTCCAGCTGGTGAATCTGGGAATCTTGAGGCAATGTTACAACTGCCTCATGTACACAGACAACCCTCTCCTCCTCCCAACAAATTCCAACACATGTGAGAGATGCAACCATATAGCCAAACTGGAGGCTAAGCTCTCTCAACTCAGTACTGGCATAACCAGTCAGGAGGAGAAGGAAACCATACTCACTACAATTCCAGTCTCACATAGACCTACCACGACAGCAAACCAAACACATAATCACACAAAAACATACTCAGAGGCTCTAAATAAAGATCTGCCGAAGCAGCAGAGACCTCCAAAGCAGACACCCAAGCAACGGCTACCCCAAAACAAAACACGTGCAACACATATCTCACAAAGCCAGTGTGCCAAACAGTCACAGCCCTTAAGACTAAACAACACACCTGATACACTTGTAATAGGTGACTCTATCGTCAGGCACACTGACGTCCCGCTCACCAGGCTGAACAAGGAGAGGTCACGGTGAGCAGCCTGTCGGGCGCTAGGATCCGCCACATAACACAAGCACTCAGGTCACTCCAAGGCAAGTACAAATATGACTCAGTCATTGTCCATGCTGGTGTGAATGACCTGAGGCGTACCTCCCTGGACTACATGAAAAGAGACATAGAGGAGCTCTCTGAGCATGTAGCCCAGGCCGGCATGACCCTGACCTTGAGTAGCATCTTACCCTCACCAAGAATGATGCCACAATATGAAGACAAGATGATCGATTTAAACAATTGGCTTAAGTACTGGTGTCATTCAAAGGGGATCCAATGCCTGTCAGCCTGGGATGATAAGCTCGACAAGCCACAATGCTTCGCTAGGGCGGCTTGCACCTGTCACCCTGGGCTTTGGATATTGGCAAGGCTCTTGCTACCCCATAGTGCCTTTTTAGGCAAGGCTCAAAGACAAACCCACCTCCATAGGTATCACAAGGGATAAGAAACTAAGAGTAATGCTACTCAGCATGAAGTCTAAACCTCAAGATGCACTTTTCGAAACTCTCCTTAGCATGGAGAACATCGATATCTGTGCAGTAACAGAAACCTGGTTCAGGGCTCGAGAGCACCCCAGCACTACCAGGTTATACCTCATACCATGCTTTTGCCCCAAAACTTGGACCCGAACCACAAAGGAGGAGTATCGATATTCATCAAAGATACCCACACCTCCAGGTTGGTGGCAAAGCACGAAGCATCAGAGACTATCCATGTGCAACTAACAGTGGGTAAAACTGCCTTCCAGTTTATAGCCTGCTACAGACCACCCTCCCAAACCCAGGAACCCCACTCGGCCTTCCTGAGAACACTGGAAAATATGAAGGTCTCTCCAAACACCATTATATTGGGTGACTTCAACTACCCAAACATAGACTGGGAGCATTACTCTGGCTCCAACACCTAGCCCAAAGGTTCCTAGAATTTATAAACTCAAATGCTATGGAACAACTTGTTACCACTCCCACAAGAGGAAAACATACTGGACCTGATCATCACCAACATGGGGACTCTATGCTCCAGACCAGAAGTGTATCCCTCACTGGTAAGATCAGACCATAAACTAATCTCACTGGATATTCACATCCCGACCCCACCACCTGCCCAGAAAACCACAGTGAAAAACTTCTCTAAAGCAAATTTTACACTCCTCAAAACTGAGGTGGAATCCTTCAAAGCCCGGGCCTGTGGAAAATACAGCCCAGACCGCAGAATCCTTTATAAATGCATTCTATGAACACCTTCAGGAATGCATGGATCATCACGATCCCAAATAAAACCAAGACCCAATCCTCCAAAGGCAGGCGTCCTGTCTGGTGGACCCCAGCCATAAACAAACTATACAATAGAAGGAGGAAGCTACTAAATGATAAAGCAAAATCCCAAAGGGAAGGCATCACTGATCAGTATTAGCAAAACTACGGGCACACATAAAATTGTCTAAGGCCAGCTTTGAGAGAAAAATTGCACAGGACACTAAGGATAATCACAAGGCTTTCTTTAGTTATGTTAGGAACCTGGGTGGTAATTCCCAGATATGCTCAGAATTAGTCCAAAATGACAAAAATACACGAACCCACAGACATTGCCAACATCCTAGCTGACAGGTTCAGCGCAAACTTCTCCCCTCCCCACCAAAGGGCAAATATCTATCCCAGCAGAGTGCTGCCCCTGACATCTCAGATGCTCAGGTAAGAGCCGCCCTCTCCAAAGCAAAAACACAGCATCAATGGGACCAGATGGTGTCCCGGGCTGCGTCCTACATGAACTCAAGAAGAGCTAAACCCAAACATAAAACTACTGTTCAATCTCAGCCTTACTACAGGATATGTGCCCAAGAGTGGCGTACAGCAACAGTGGTCCCTCTCCATAAAGGTGGTGCCTCAGCGGATCCTGGAAACTATCGCCCCATAAGCCTGACTAGCTTGGTCTGCAAAGCTATGGAAAGGATCATCATGGACCTCATAAATAAAGATATTGGGGACCTACAAACACTGGATCCTACCCAGTTCGGCTTTGTTAAGGGCAGATCCTGCCTCTTAAACCTGGTTGATTTCTTTGAAACAGTCACCAAGGCCATTGGCGAGGGAAGGTGGTCCACACAGCCTACCTGGACCTCATAAAAGCCTTCGATACAATACCCACTCGGGCATTATAGATAAGCTCACCAGCTTAAATATAAACCCCTATGTCACTAGATGGATTGCAAACTGGCTCAAGGACAGAACCCACATGGTTAGAATTGCTGGAGCCATGTCAGACTCAAACCAGTTACAAGTGGTGTCCCACAAGGCTCAGTCCTGGGACCTCTCTTGTTCGGTATATATTTCTCGGAGGTACAGGCCAACACGGAAGGACTGTGGCTGACCAAGTTCGCAGATGACTGCAAACTGGGTGCCATAATCGACTCTCCAGCCGACACAAGCATCCTCCAAAAGGGCCTCATAGAAACAGACAACTGGTGCCAGAGCCATGGCCTCAAGCTAAATGCCAAAAGTGTATAGTCATCCCTTTGGCAAAACAAAGTGCCCACAAATTACCACATAGGTGGAAATCCATTAAGTACAGAAGAAGTAATTAGGGACCTGGGGACCCAAGTTGATAACAATCTCTCATTTGACAACCACGTGGCCAAAGTGGTTAGAAAAACATTTTATATAGCCCACCTAATCATGAAGGGATTCACATCTAGATCAGGGGAGGTCATCGTGCCTCTTTACTCATCCCTCATCAGGCCCATAATTGAGTACAATGCCCTTTTGGGATGTACCTTACCAGACACCTGCAGCAACTGGAAAGACCCCAAAAGTACCTCACCAAGAGGATCAAAGGGCTCAAACAGATGCCATATGCTGCCGGTTAAAGAAACTCCAGCTCTACTCAGTGGCATACCGCCTGTTCAGAAGCGATCTGTGCCTGTCGTATAAAGCCATGTCCAACCCGAATTAATGGACATGCTGCACCTCAGAAAATCCAAATCCCATCGAGCTACAGCTCGAGACTTGAACCTCAGCACTGAAATAAATAGGACATGCTGGAGGGACAGATTCATAACAGAGGCTCCCTTCACTCTGGAATAAAATCCCAGTCCAGGTTAGGCAGAGTCCCTCATTGACTCTCTTCAAGAGGAATCTTGATGAGTGGATGGGAGATCGTAGGTTTACCCCGGGTATCACTTCTGTGTCACTGTTAGATAGAGGCACAGTATACTAACCTCGAAAAAGGGCATAGCAAAATAAATTTAAAATGGGTGGCGAAAGCCAAACACATTCTGGCTAGGCTTATAAATGCCCTAGGGCAGATAGCCTAGTATGAACCTATGAACCTATGAACCTATGAGTGAAGAAGAAATATGCCCACTTATAGAAGTGCCTAATCCTCAGGCAAGGCAAGAAGGTCAGGACCTGACTATTCTAGTGTATAGACCTTGGACTCCGCAAGACATCCGGAAAGCCACTGAGGGAATTCCCCAACCAAAAGTTAATTTTAGAAAGTTCTTAGAAGATTTGCAAGGAATGAGGCTAAGTTATAATTTAAATGGAGAAGAGGTAGAAAAAGTAGTCAGACAAATTGTGGGACCAGATTAGCACATGATTAATGGTGACTGGAATCCCCGTGACACTGTGCTCAGGCCCCTCCCACATAGCAGAGCAGAATTAGACAACAGAGTAAAAGGTCTTACAGACCGCATCTCTGAGAAATGGAAGCCTAGGGCAGACTGGACTTGCATTAATCAATGCATCCAACAAGAAGGTGAGACTGTTGACAGATATTATGCCAGACTATTAGAATGTTTTAATAACCACTGTGGAATGCAGGTACCTGAAGATCAGACACACGATTCCCCATATGAGCAGCAGTTAAAGGATGCATTTTTGAAAGGCAGTATTGCACCCATAAGCAGCTTTATTACAAAGCACATGGTAGATCATCGTACAAGCAGGTTACAGTCATTACTTGAATATGCTAGGCATGCCAAAAGGCATTTTAATAGCAAAAAGAAAAAGAAAGCCCAAGTATTTTCTGTAGAAGATGGAGCAGAAGTTTATGTAGTACAGTCCGGGAAAAAGGGCAAGAGAAATGCCCAGGGAAACAAACAATCTGATCAGTGATCAGAGGACTTTGAAGGGCGAAAGAAAAGGGGTGAATGTTTTAAATGCGGTAAAAAGGGACACTTGGCAAGGGATTGCAAGAAAAACAAGAAGGCAACCACGGAAGAGAAGGAGGGTGAGGACTGACTATATGCTAGTCAGGAATCACTAGAAGGGTATAGCAGAGAAAGGACAAATGAGAATGTGATAGAGGGAGTAGAGAATGTGACAGAAGAAATAGAGGAAGTGCAGAAAGTCACGGATAGTGAAGAAAATGAAATATTGGATTTGGCTTTATTGAGCTTAGAGCTCTATTTAGCAGACACAAAACCAGAAGTTACACTCCTGGTAGAAGGAAGGGAAGTCAGATTCTTGTGTGACTCAGGGGCATCCTGGACCCTGATACATTCCTCCAATCTGCCAGAGAACTCAGAGTCACCTGATTACATATTAGTGAAAGCAGCTAATGGACAGCTGTTTCGGGAGCCCCTCTCCCATAATATTGTGATAACTGATCCTGTTTCAGGATTGATCCAGAAAAGCAAAATTGTTGTTTCTGCAAAATGCCCTTTAAA
Source organism: Protopterus annectens (assembly GCF_019279795.1). Lineage (NCBI taxonomy): Eukaryota > Metazoa > Chordata > Ceratodontiformes > Protopteridae > Protopterus > Protopterus annectens. Next base: position 1,660,262,240 of record NC_056731.1, on the reverse strand, counting down.
CCTCTTGGGCAGAGACCTAATGCAGCTATTTGGTATAGCAGTAGTTCCGACTATGCAGGGTATGGAAGCACAGCGACAAATTGATACCTTTGCAGTGCAAACGGAGGGTAAAATGTTTTATTGGTACAGCCAGGACTTGGTTACGACTGGTCCAGGGTCAGTAACCGAAGAGTTGATGAACGTAGCCATCAGCAAGTTCCCCTCCCTTGACATTGATAAACAACATTTGTTGCACTGTATTCTGTATTATTGTAACACACCAGGACCTGATAAGGAATATGAGCAAGAATTGTTTAGAAATCGTGCAAACAGATTGATATTACGTAATCTGTACTGGGACACAGAAGGGAACAGTGTAGTCAGCTGTTCATTGCCCCAGGAGTTCTTTGCACTCTATAAATCTAATTGATTACCACATGTTAGCTTAACTAAGGACATGAATGTGAAATGGGTAGACTTAGGAGAAAAAGTCATGAGATGGGAAAAACAGACAGAGTTAGAACTGTCAGAACAGGGAATACAAATGCAGAAGTTGAATTGGATAACTCAGACCCACCCAGCTGTACACTTGCAGTCTAGCAAGGACAGCTGATTAGCACTCCTATTGAAGGATGAAGAGAATGCCTTACAGAATATACCAGAAATTCTTTGGTCAACAGGAAAGTCAGATGTAGGACTTATTCGTACAGCGGGACCAGTTACTATTACGCCAAAGTCAGCATTTAGACCACAAAAAAGACAGTATCCCTTAAAAAAATATGCAGAGGTGGGAATCAAACCTATTATAGCAGCTTTACTTAAGGAAGGGGTGCTGGTGGAATCTCCTGATTCACCATGTAACACACCCTTATTTCCTGTTAAGAAAGCGAATGGAGAGTGGCGTATGGTCCAAGATTTACAAGCTGTAAATGACGCAGTAATACCAAGGGCAACTACAGTGCCAGACCCACACACCTTGTTGAATGATTTAAAACCTCAACAGAAATATTTTTCTGTGGTAGATATCAGCAATGCGTTCTTCTCGATACAGATACACCCTGACAGTCAATATTGGTTTGCATTCACATTTCAGAGGAAAAGGTATACATATATGTGACTACCACAGGGGTATTGTGAAAGTCCAACAATATTCTCACAAGAAATGGCAAGCAACTTGGCGGGATTTACCCCACCAAGAAGTAGTCACATTTTACTTTATGTTGATGATATCCTGCTGGCGGCTCCCACCCAGCAAGATTGTAAAGAAGATACCATAGCGCTATTACAAGTTTTAGCCACTGAAGGACATAAAGCAAACAGAAATAAACTGTAGTTTTGGAAAAAACAAGTTAAATACCTAGGATATGTAATATCCAAGGAGGGTAGGACATTAGATGAGGACAGAACAGTAGTGATTTTGCAAGCACCAAAACCCACTACCAAGAAGGAAATGATGTCCTTCCTGGGTATGACTAATTTTTGTCGGAGCTGGATTACAAACTATGCCTTGAAATCTGCTCCGTTGACTAACCTGATTTATAAAAAGCCTATGGCAGCACAGGATTTGTTACAATGGACACCAGAAGCAGAATCTGCTTTCGGCAAACTGAAGCAGTTAATAGCGCCCTCATTCGTTTTAGGTTTACCAAACTACCACAAATGTTTTTTCCAAACTGTAGATTGTAAGCAAGGTTATATGACATCAGTGTTAACACAGCAGCATGGGGACAAGCAACGCCCTATTGCTAATTATTCATCACAACTGGACCCAGTGGCACAGTCTTTACCTCACTGTGTACAAGCAGTAGTTGCAGCTGCAATGGCAGTACAGGCTTCGGCCTCAGTAGTTTTGTTCCACCCTCTCACATTGATAGTGCCTCATGCAGTTGCGATTATTTTACTGCAAGAGAAGGTAGCATATCTTTCCCCTGCTAGGCATCTTTCCTGTATGACTATATTGTTGAGCCAACCTCATATGACAATTGAATGATGTACGACTTTGAACCCTTCTATCTTGCTCCCAACCCCTGCAGATGGCACACCACACAGCTGCCTGCAGGTGATTGAGCAAAAGACACTGCCTAGAAACGACCTTACAGATGTTCCCTTGGAAGATGCCGAGGTGACATACTATGTGGATGGCTCATGCAAAAGGGGGCCTGCAGGACAGAACCTAGTAGGATATGCAGTAGTTTCTGATATTGAGATTATAGAAGCAAAATCTTTACCACACAATTTATCTGCACAGGCAGCAGAATTGATTGCCTTGACATGGGCATGTACCTTAGCAAAGGGTAAATGTGTAAACATTTTTACTGACAGCCAGTATGCTTTCTCTACTGTACATGTTTTTGTGCAACAGTGGAAAAACCGAGGAATGTTAACATCTACTGGCAAACCGATCAATCATTGCACAGTTTATTTTAGATCTTTTAGAATCTATTCAGTTACCCCAGAAAGTAGCTATCTGTAAATGCACAGCTCATACCAAGCAACAGGACAGGATTTCAAAAGGTAATGTGAGAGCTGATACAGCTGCAAAGCAGGCAGCTTCAGAAGTATTTCTTTTGAATGAGGAATTACAACCCTCTGAGATTTTAGACTTAGAAATGTTAAAGACAATGCAGACACTCACTACGCAACTTGAAAAACAAAGATGGGTAAAACAAGGAGCAATTCTCGAAAAGGGGCTGTACATCTCTAAAGAAGGGAAACCAATATTGCCATCTAATTTGATTAGATATGCAGCTTTGTTGAGCCATGGGCAGTGCCATGTCTCAACAGGGGGGATGGTACAGCTGGTGAACCAAGTGTTCACAACATATGGATTCTTAAATTGCACTAAAAAATTCTGCTCCATGTGCCATGTTTGTAATAAACATCATGCACAAGGGGCATTAAAGCCCAAGCAAGGGAGTTTCCCTACACCACCGTATCCGTTTCATACTATCTGTATGGATTTTATAGAATTGAACAAATGTGAAAATAAGAAGTATTGCCTTGTCATTGTAGATATGTTTTCCAGATGGGTGGAAGCCTTTCCTGAGTAAAAATCCAGATGCGGCAACTGTGGCCAAAGTTCTTGTTAAAGAAATCATCCCTAGATTCGGCATTCCAGAAAGGATCTACAGTGACAATGGCACACACTTCGTAAACCAGACCATACAACAGTTAAGTAAACATTTTGGTATTTCTTTAAAAAATCATTGTGCGTATCACCCACAATCTGCAGGGTTAGTAGAGAGGCATAATGGGATTTTAAAAAGTAAGCTAAGGAAGTTAATAGTAGAAACACAGAGAAATTGGGTGTACTGTCTGCCCCTGGCACTGTTGAGCATGAGAACTGTTCCGAATGCAAAAGGATTGACTCCTTTTGAAAAACTATTTGGAAGGGCTTATTATATACCTCAGTGGAAATCTCTCATGCCTGCAGACCAGGAAGCTGACAGTACACTAGCAGAGTATATGAGAAATCTGTTGAATTCTAAATATCTGCTGCAGTCAAATTCTGTTTCAGATAAAGAACGAACCAGACCGTCAGAAGTGGCAGTGCCTCCTGGTACCTGGATTTGGGTGAAGACAGTAAAGAAAAAGAATTGGGCGTCACCAAAGTTAGAAGGTCCATATCAAGTGCTTCTGTTGACACCCACTGCAGTCAAGATAGCGGAGCGCGCCTCCTGAATCCACCTGATGCACTGCAAACTAGTGAAAAACTTTGAACTGGACAAGAATCTTGTCACATGCCAAGAGTAAAAATGATAAGAGTCCAGAAGAAACAGGAATGCAGAACAACCCCTTCCTCAGAAGTATTGTATAATCATCCTGTTAACTGTACTAGTGACAATAATCTTTTTGTTGTGGCCTTTCCTTATCCCAGCCACACAGACTGAACTGAATAAATGTGAATTGTTACTCATAGACTGGCATCCAAACTTTAACACTTACCAGGCAATTAAATATGTGTATGCTGAGACTTTCAATGTTTCAAATTGCTGGATTTGCACAGCTTTGCCGACAGCATACGGGGGGTTATTAATGACTACAGTCCCCCTAGGGGTCATTGAGACCTGGGAGAACTTGATTTATGATACCTCAACCATTACATCACAAGATAAAATAGCATTGCACTTGTCTGTTCCACAAAAGGGAACTGTGTGTTTTTATAAAAATGATACAGCTCAGGTGGGTTGGAGTAATTGCAATGTGACTGTTCCTTATAAATGTTACACTAAAGGTAACAATGTAGATCTTTATTGTAATACAAACTATGATTCATTTCTTGGATTGATGCACAAAACACTTGATGAAGTAAAACATAATTCTGTTCTTTATAAACAACTGTCTATAATTGACAGAAAAATGTTTCATGCAGGGCGAGTGTATATTCATAGCAAAGTTACCACTAAAGTAGAGGACTGTTATTTTGTGTGTGGCAGAAAGGCATACAAATGGTTACCTGAGAATTGGTCCAGCAGTTGTTTTTTTGGGTTACCTGGTTCCGGCCATACGACGCACTGCAGTTTTGCCTCGAGGAAAAATTCGAAATGTCCGAGAGGTCATCAAGAAACCTGTAAATCCAGTGGGACAAATCGACGTGCGTTGGAAAGACCATCATTCCATAGGCAAAAGACTGACACATATGGACTTGAGTGATAGCGTTATATCATGGGCAGGCATATTACCAGCATATAGAGCAGTGAAATCGATCTGAGAGCTGTGAAAACTGTCGAAATTTCTCGAAGTAATGAGCAACGCAACTTTTTCCGCTCTCGAATTGGTGACTGATGAACTGAATGCTATGAGAACTGTAGTACTTCAAAACCGCATGGCTCTCGACTTCACCCTAGCGGCGAGAGGTGGTTCTTGCGCTTTAATCCAAGAAGAATGCTGTTCGCATATTTCTGACCATAAACACGAGATATACAATCATCTTGAGGTAATTCAGAAAGTGTCGGCCATGACCAAACCAGGCCCAAACCCACTGATGGACTTTTTTCAGAAATGGTTTGGGGGTTGGGGTACCATCCTAATGAACATCCTGATTGCCATTTGTGTAGAAATGCTCCTACTGGGAGTATGTGTTTGTTGTGGTATCCCCTGCATGAAAAGACTGATTAAAGACTTTATAGACATGTCAGTTTCTGAAACCTTATATCAAAGTACTGAGTTTGAAGAACTGTTAAAAGATTGAAAATGCTTTCATGAGTTTAAACTGAATGACTCTCTTAACTGCAAATCCTGAGTGGAAGAGGTTAGGAGAAGAAAACAAACCATTTATGCTTATTTTGAAAGTAGAATAAAAGTATTAAAAGGGGGGAAATGTCAGAAAAATATGTATTAATGTGTGTATTAGTAATATGCTTAGTGCATTTAGAACTTGAAAAGGGTTAACACATTTATTCTATTTCATACTGCATAAATCTGTACAAACTGCAGATGCTTTCTGACCTTGTATTGTTAGCTAAAATCTTGCTTGTGCCCTGGAAATGTACTGAGAAGCAGATGATTCCTGCTTATGTTAGGAAAATAATGAATAGAACAATACTACTTGTATGAAACTTAGACAAGAAGTTCCGCTTGTGCTATGAGAAAATACACAGCTGTAGAAGCTATAGATAATTAGGAAAAAGCCTGTTTGAAAATATGAACTGCAATCAGCATTTGCTTGTATCTGAGTTAGAAAAGTACCTTGAAATGTAGCACTGTACAATAGAAGCCTGTAAACGAATTAGTGCCCACCAAGGCCAGGTTGTTTTTCTCAAAAAGTTTCTCAAAAATCTAGTCATGTCAGCAGAAGATCTGAGTAACATCTGCTGTAGAACAATACTGAAAGTTGTGTTTGATTACGTCAGCCATAGAAGGCCATGTCTTGTAAAACAGTATAAGAATAGCATGTTTCCTGTTAGTAGTTAGACAAATCCTTGTATTTGCATGTTTTTGTCTCCTTGCAGCAAGTTATTAAATGTGCCTTAACTGAACCTTACGTGTATTGGTCTTTGAAGTTTTTCCCATTGACACTAACCAAACATATGTATGTGATTTGTATACCATAAAAATAGATTTCTGCAGTTATACACTGGTCAACAGTTGGCAGAGAGCAACATAGATGGCCATATATTACAACAGAAAAATGTCACTCCACATCTTATGGTGAAAATGATTACAAATCCTTGGCATATGCTAATCAGTCTTATAAATAAGTTAAGCCTCTCTGTGCATACCAGTCAAAAATACATTACAGCTACTACTACTATCTAAACTCTTTAATGGCTCGGCGTAGTCATGCAATTATTCTAACTGCATCAGTGCACTAGTAGGGGGTTTCAAATCCCTTGGAGTAGTATGTTCCTTTACAACTGTTCAGCTTACACTCTGTACATGTGCTACATTTCCTAATATGTCTGTTTTATGACCTCTTTTATTCTGTCTGCTGCAGTGGCTCCCCTTGGTAATGCACTGCTATGGAAACATTCAGTGGTAAAGTTTTGTGTTTATTTCACTTCAGGCCTATCATTCTTTTTTGTCATCAATCTGCACTTCTGCTACATTTTTCTGATATGATTATTTTATCATCTCTTTTTCTTCCAGTTGCAGTGGCTCACCTTGCCAGTAACCTGTTGATATACTGACATTTGGACTGAATTGAAGAAATGACTCCTCTTAGGGTACCATATATTCCATTTTAAGGACATTCACAGGGTAGGGCAGGTCAAATGCTAACACTCTGATGTTGTCAGGACTGTTGCAGGTTGGTGCATCATGTTACTTTATTGTATCCTATCTCTCCTGTCTAGGTTTTGCATTCTTCTAGATTCACATATTGTCATACCACCTTCTCTGCTCTACTTTTCTGGCAACTGTTTTGTTTCACAACTCACTTTGCTCTTTTTCTGCCCATCTTTGTGGATTCTGTTGCTGTAGTATAACCTCTACTCCACCTTTAGTCATCAGTGGTACTTGCCCTTCCATTGCTCATTTTTCTCTATATATAATATAATTTATATTATACATTACATCAGCATTCTAAACCTGTGCATGTATATTCACATCTACTACTAGGGGAGCTTATACAGTTAATGTTTACCACAGCTGTTTGTACTTCAGTGTAGCCAAGAGGTGGTTAACCATGATCTGGTTGTGAGTTTATACTGCAGCTGTAATAAGATAGTCCTTATCTTGCACACTGCCTGGTTGTAAGCATAGGTGTTAAGCCTTGGGACTAGCTGTGCACACAGTGTAAATAGTGCTGGCTAGGTTATGATTGAGGATACAGGGTTTATGAATTCCCAAGTTAGTTGTAAAACTAGTAAAAAGAACTTTAAGAAAAGTTGTATTTTTTCACATATTCTGTACATAATATTTGCTTAACCACTGCATTTTGCAAATACTGTACGGCCATTTTATATTGAAGTGAGTGTTAATTATGGACATTAACTTAAGTTGTTCATAGAATTTTCTTAGTAAATATTAATTAATCAAGTACTAATCAATCTTAATGCATACTTATTCTTACATAACAGAAATGCATTGTAGTTCTTCAGTATACAGTGTAGAGAGTAATCATCCACTCTGAATGAGTACTGTGCAAATTATATAGGTCATGACTGAAAACAGTTTTGCATCAGCCTATGTACCCAGTTTATAAAAGAAAAAAAAAACAAATAAGAAAACAACTAAATAATTAAGTAAACTACATTGTTTTCCATGTCATGATTTTTCTTGAATTTCATATTGTATGGTATACCTACTCTTCCATTCAAGGTGCCAGCTTGAGCTTGGTACTGCAAATAAGGTAGTCGCTAGTTCAAAACAAGGCTTAAAGGCTTTTTTTTGTCAAATATGAAAATGAGCAACCATGCAAACATCCATGGATAGATCCATTCTATATTTCTAATTCTAAAAGAAAGTGTATCTGCTGCCCCAAATCTTATGCAAGTGTTACTTGGCAAAGCATGCCTGTGAAGGCTGAGGTTCTATATACCCTGGCCCTTCAGGGATAAACCAAAGCCATACTCCAGTACATTAAATAGGTTATCTATATTTTGGAAGCTATGGGACTGCACAACACAGTCAGAAAGTAACATTTCTGTAGGATGATTAGGTGCTTCTGTTGTCTGTATTTATTTGTTTATTTGAATTTGTTGACCAGGATAGAGCACTTATCTCTTGGGCCATTTTCAGGATTAACCTAGGAGGTGACTCAAAACAAAAGTATCTTCAAGTACATACAGGAAATAAGTATGACAGGAAAAATGCTTATTTCAGTGTATCTGTTTTATAAGGATTGAACTTTTCTTAACAGATACTTGTATTTTGTATGACGGCAGATAAGGGAGAAGGGTATTTTTTCTTTAGGATTGAAGTGTGCCCCACCCATTAATGTGAAGTTATTTTATGTTTATAGGTATTTACTGGGCATGAGTCCAGGAAACCATTAGGAGCATAACTCAGTTTTCCAATTGCCTTTGTACACTGTTCAGTTACTTGACATGTTCAGTCACACAGTAGTCAAATGGTTAGTGAGGGGAATCACACTCTAAACTATAAAACAACCTGTTAATAGCTCATAATTGTAATCCTCTGCACTAACTGCTAGAGTAAAACTCATATTCTACTATAATACTCTAGGACAACCTCACATATTTTCCCTAGGAGTTCCAGCAGATACTTTGTTTTGCTGTGGATTTGATGAATTTCTGATACATGGCACCTTACACACACACACACACACACACACACACACATATATGTATATATATATATATATATATATATACATATATATATATATATATATATATATATATATATATATATATATATATATATAAAGTGACTGCATGTTACAGAACAAAATAAAATAACAGGAATGTACTTGGAAGTTTTGTGGCAGGAGCTTTCTTATGTTAGGGATGTTGGCTTTTTCTGGTGTGATTGCATTATAAATGCTATCATTTAGCACTTGAAGAACCACAATTCTTTCAAGAAGGTACATCCTTATTGATGAGAGAAGTACTTTCCTGAGGTCAAGCAGTAATGTTTTGTCAGTTTCAGAGTTACAGGTCACCAACTTTATGTTCTGGCCCATAGTGGCAGGGAGGGGGTGCTGTACTGCTATTGCGTATTGGTATATTAAGTAACCATGCTAGACTATAAGTTCATAGGTTTGCATGTAAAAACTAGGCTAATAACCGTAAAGAGCCTGTTCAATCCTAGCCATGTGCCCATATATATTTGACAGTTTTGCTTCCTCTCATTTTGTTGGATTATAGCTAAGGTATGGGTAACTGAACTGCTTCCTCTTTCTAATAAGGCAAAACAGGTGGCAGACCAGGGGTGAATTTACTATTCCTCATCCAGTGATTCAACTTGCACTTGAATAATTGCACAGAGGAATTCTGTGTCACATGAAGAAGAAGCCTGTTGTAGAGAAGTGGTAGTCTCTGAGACACATACCTGTCTCTCCAACATGTCTTATTTGTGTTGCAGACCAGGTTTAGGTCCCTAGATGTGGTGTTCCTAATGCCATTTGTTTAGTGGATGTGCAGCAGTTCCATAAGGGCTGGATCAGGGGATACTTTGAAGGCCAGGAGTAGATCACCTCTCAGCAGTCTTAGGAGACAGAATACAAGGATACAACTTTGAGGTGGTCTGCATATGATATATTGTCTACCTTTGAGGGCAATCCAGCTATTATATATGCCTGTCAGGAATATACCAAAGGGGGCATTGTACTTAATGATTGGTCTAATGAGGGTCAGGTACAAGGGGGTCAAGTACTCATACTTATAAGTTGTACATCATTGAATGATTTCCATAACACAGTATATTCATGATGGTCAAAGGCTAAGTCACCGACTACATTTGTTTCCAAATCCATGATCACAGGGCCAAGTCCTGGGTGGGTATTATCACTGCAGTAATTTCTAGGAGTGGTTGTCCTTCTGAAAGATGCTATGATGAATTTATTTGGAATTGACTTTTAGAATGTGACTCTAGCTCCAGATATTAGTCTGTGTCAGGCCTCATTAGAAGAAGTTTGTGTCTTAGGAAGATTCTGTGACTCTGCATAGTCTGCAATCATCTGTGAACTTAGTCAGAAGCCTTTGACTGTGGCCTTGACTTTGGGAAAGTAGATGCCAAGAAGGATCAGCCCCAGCACCATGCCCTGGGGGGACTTCTGTAGTCACTGGCCTTTTTTGTAGAGGCAGACTCACCTATCCTGATGTTTTGTGCCCAATCTGTGAGGCAGCTGGCTACCCAGTGGGTAACGTAGGGGTTTATACATAATTTGCGAGTTTATCTATAATGTCTGTATTTTATTGAATGATTTGGCCAGGTTAGGGTAGGCAGTTTGCACCATTTTGACCTCATCCTTTGCTTTGTTGACCTTCTCAAAGACGTCTACCTGGATGAGTAGGTATGACCTGCCCTTGACAAAACTAAGTTGTATCCAATGTCTAAAATGTTTCCTATTTTGATATTTATCATTTACATGATTATTTTTTCATTGACTCACATATGAGACTATTCAGTCTTACTGGTCTGTAGTTTCCAGAGTCCGAAACTGGCATGCCATTGTGCAGAGGGATACCAGTTGCAGTCCTACATTAACTTGTCATGAATCCTGTCTAGAGGCTATGATAAAATCGTGCTTCTCATCGTCATGTTTGGTCATGTTTCATGCTATTAAGGAGGCATCCTGGAACATTATTAATTCCCATTGTTGCAGTGTTTTTGGCCTAGGAGAGTGCACTGAGGTCCTTTTCCCTAGTGATAGTTTGGGGAGTTATGATTATGGGTATATTTTGAGATATGTCTGAGGCAGAAAATGGACTAAAACTGGAAATGAATTTATCAACCAGTAGATTTCCTATATTCTCTAGCTTAGTATAAGTGTCTCCATTTACAACTAGTTCAACACATTGTTGTTATTGTCTTTGAGGTTTCAGACATAGCTGAAGAATGCATTGTGGTTGTGCTAAGCCTGGGAGTCTAGTTTCATATTTGGCTTTGGTAGACTTAATTAGTACCCTGAATTGTTTATTTAGTTTTATGAGAGAGTTCTTAATTAGTCCCCTGAGTTGTTTATTTAGTTTTATGAGGGAGTTCTTAATTAGACCCCTGGGTTGTTTATTTTGTTTTATGAGGGAGTTCTTAATTAGTCCCCTGAGGTGTTTATTTAGTTTTATGAGGGAGTTCTTAATTAGTCCCCTGAGTTGTTTATTTAGTTTTAAGAGTGAGTTCTTAATTAGTCCCCTGAGTTGTTTATTTAGGTTTATGAGGGAGTTCTTAATTAGTCCCCTGAGTTGTTTATTTAGTTTTATGAGGGAGTTCTTAATTAGACCCCTGGGTTGTTTATTTTGTTTTATGAGGGAGTTCTTAATTAGTCCCCTGAGTTGTTTATTTTGTTTTATGAGGGAGTTCTTAATTAGTCCCCTGAGTTGTTTATTTAGTTTTATGAGGGAGTTCTTAATTAGTCCCCTGAGTTGTTTGTTTAGTTTTATGAGGGAGTTCCTAATTAGTCCCCTGAGTTGTTTATTTAGTTTTATGAGGGAGTTCGTAATTAGTCCCCTGAGTTGTTTATTTAGTTTTATGATGGAGTTTGTAATTAGTCCCCTGAGTTGTTTATTTAGTTTTATGAGGGAGTTCTTAATTAGTCCCCTGAGTTGTTTATTTAGTTGTATGAGGGAATTCTTAATTAGTCCCCTGAGTTGTTTATTTAGTTTTATGAGGGAGTTCCCTACTTTAACAAATAACAAAAAAACAAAACTGATGAAAAGCCGCTAAAGCTAAAACACTCGAAACATGCTTTATTACTTTAAACGTTTAAAAACTTCTTTTACAACGCTTTTCATCCAACGTTATAGTTGAACTTCCTCAGAAAGACAAACAGTTGCAACTTGCTTCCACACTGTATAAAAAGAATATCTTAATTAGCCCGCCAAAATTTTTGAATACGATGACTCAATGCTTAAAGTGATAGGCATCTAACATTATCATATGCTTTATACACAAGTCGTGAATGTTATTGCGAGGTTGATCTACTACATGAACATTATAAATCTAAAAAATGATGATACATACAAATATACACTTTACATAAAATTAAAAAATGTTACCTGATGATAAAAAACAATATAGTCTTCATGCATATAAGCGATAACAAGAATGAATACTATAAACAACAAATAAATAAATATAGCACTGCCCAGCTGAAAAATATCTGAAATGTGCATATATTAAAAACGATCTTTACAGTACTTGCAACATTATAAACTAAATACCTGTAATACAGCTAATATGATATATTATATTATTATTACTCAAATAATTTGGATTATCAATGATATACTTATACAAATATTGCCCTTATTATGAAGCTCATTAACAGTGAACATCAAATAAAACCTTGACCATACATTCCTGGCTGATACAATTATATTAGTTCTTCCTGATACTAATGATTCTTCTTAATTCACTAAAAAAATTAAGCCAATGTATGACAATAGTATAAGAAGATGGGCTATTTTATAACCTTAAAAAGTTATTATTATGATGAATAAAACCAATAACTCTAATTCAATTATCTCTCTAAACTTCTAAGTTTCAAGATACACATAAGGGAACATTTTTCATTGAGCCCTGGATATGTATAGGCATTGAGTTTTATTTGCCATAAAAGTTCGCTCTTTTCCAAGAGCAAACTAAAAGGGCCTCCTCTGATATCTTGTTTGATCTGATGAATTACTCTAAAATGGAATTTATGTGCAGGATACTGCATGATGTGTCTTGCTAAAGCATTTTCATCTTTTTGTAAGATGATACTCCTAAGATGTTCATATACCCTGTCTCTTAATCTGCATTCTGTTTTTCCTATATAAAAACAGGGGCATCCCCGGCATGATGCTAAATATACAACTCCTTTTGAGTTGCAATTGAATTTTCCTTTTATGATGATTTTGGTTTCGTTAATCTCTACTTGTGAGCCCGATGCCATATGGTGACAATATGGACAATTACCACATTGCATCATACCTGAGTTGAAAAATGATGGCTTTGATTGTGATTGTCTTTGAAAAAGGTCTTTGAAATTAAAACCCTTTTTCCATATTATCTTAGATGCACCCCCAAGCTTGATTGCCAACATATTATCATCATATAAGATTGCCCAATTTTTAATTATGATTTCTTTTATAGTGCTAAAATCCAATGAAAATCTGAGTATACAAGCTGAAGTAAATTCAACATTATTTGATTGTCTAATTAACCTTTGCCTTGAATCACCCCCTAACAGAGCATCTTGGCTATTATTCAGGGTATCTTGCTGCTTCAATATAGGTTTAAAATGTTCATTTATTCTTTTAGCTCTAACTTCCTCGATTAAAGTCTCCAAAAGGGTAATAGGATATGCTCTATTCAGAAACATTTGTTTCAAATTAAAACATTCTTGTTCAAAATTTTCATCTGTGGTGATCATTCGTGCTGCCCTGACCAGCTGTCCCTTGACAACTGACTTTTTCTGATGTATCGGATGTGCACTAGAGAAGTGTAAGAATTTATTTGAATATGTTGGTTTTCTAAATATATTTGCTTCATACACTTCTTGTTGCATGTTTTTGCTCAATGTTACATCCAAAAATGAAATGGACCCTTCATTATATGTATAAGTGAATTGCAAAAATACTGTACTTTGATTTAAAATATTCAAGATTACTGCTGCTTCATCCTCCTTTTCCTGGAAGATCATAAATATGTCATCTATAAATCTGACATAAAATTTGATCATACTTTTGAGATTCTCAAACACTACACTGTTCTCCCAAAATGACATCACCAGATTAGCAAAACTGGACCCACATGGGGATCCCATTGCTACTCCTTTCTTTTGTTTATAGAACTGATTATCAAAGAGGATGAAGTTAAAAGACAGAATCACATCCAGCAACTCTCGCACGAGAGAGATCTCCTCAGCTGGGGCATTTTTTTGTTGCATCCTTGCTACAACCCAATCTATACCTTGTTGATGTGGGATGCTAGTATAAAGCTTCTTCACATCAACCGTTAAAAAATGACTTTGTGTTTGAAATTTTAGGTTGTTCTTCACTATCCACTCTTCCATTACCACATATTTTTTCAATATTCCATCAACAAATTTTGCACAAGCATACGTGAGGGATCTTCTACCATCCACTATTGGTCTAAAGGGTGGGTCATCGATATTCTTATGCATTTTCGGTACCCCAAAAATAGTGGGTACCCTTGGTGAATCTATCATCAAGTAATTAAACATATGCAAATCTATTCTCGCCTCAATGAAAAGCTCATTTAAAAAGCTTTTTATAAACTGACTAGATCTATTATATTCATTGAGTGAGGATTCCTGATAAATTTCTGATGATGATAACAACTCTTTGATTTTATTAATATAATCTGGTGTATCCATGATGACGAGTCCTCCACTTAAGGTTATAAAATAGCCCATCTTCTTATATTATTGTCATACATTGGCTTAATTTTTTAGTGAATTAAGAATAATCATTAGTATCAGGAAGAACTAATATAATTGTATCAGCCAGGAATGTATGGTCAAGGTTTTATTTGATGTTTACTGTTAATAAGCTTCATAATAAGGGCAATATTTGTATAAGTATATCATTGATAATCCAAATTATTTGAGTAATAATAATATAATATATCATATTAGCTGTATTGCAGGTATTTAGTTTATAATGTTGCAAGTACTGTAAAGATCGTTTTTAATATACGCACATTTCAGATATTTTTCAGCTGGGCAGTGCTATATTTATTTATTTGTTGTTTATAGTATTCATTCTTGGTATCGCTTATATGCATGAAGACTATATTGTTTTTTATCATCAGGTAACATTTTATGTAAAGTGTTTTGAGTGTTTTAGCTTTAGCGGCTTTTCATCAGTTTTGTTTTTTCATTATTTGTTATAGTTTTTTTTGGTCGTTGGTATCCGCTATGGCTAATAGTACGTTGGAGAACATGCCTAGTATTTTGAGAGATATGAATAATGAACAGACAGAATCTATTCATGATCTGTCTACTCTCATTCAACTTTTATCGCAGAAAGTCGAAGGGTTGAACGAGAGGTTGGATGTAGTTGTAGCAGCACAACGCCAGCAGCAACATCAGGACAGAAGGGTCATTCAGGAGTCTGCAACATTGAGGCAGGATGTGCAAGGGCCAGTCACTAGTGCAGAGTCATTACAGGCGAAACAGAGATGGATCATACCTGGTCAACATGCACAGCAAGCAGGTAATACACAGAACGTCAATAGAAGTCTCAATAGAAGTCACTTTTCAAATCAACTTGTTCAACAATCACAAATGGGAAATATGGCTAATATGATTTATGAACCAGCAGGTAGTGATATGAACAATATAAATGGTTCAATGTCACAATATATTACACCAATGACACAGCGACAACAATTGGCTACAAATCTAGATAGACCGACACCTATATTGAAAGACTGGTTGGTGGCACCGATCAGGTTATTTGTAGTCAATGTTTCAAATGATATAATAATGAGTAACAACATAACAGAAAAGCCAATTTCTGAGCTGTTAAATATGCTGGATCATAATATGATGAAATATAAAAAACTTTGCTTGGAAATCGAATATTTCCAAGAATGCCTGAAATTGGAGATAGTACCAAAAGGACTTAGATGCTGGAGATATCCAACAGGATTATTACCTGGTTCTATTTTTCAACAGGAATTGATCAGTCTTTTCAATCAACAAGGGTTGAAGTTGTTACAAACAATGGTCAAACATTATGAGTTAGCAACAAAAGATCTAGAACCTGTTATAGAAACTATTGATACACAAATTAAACAGCATACGGATTTCATAAGATATAAATATGAATATCAGCGCTGTTTTCACAGTATAGAACAGCATCTGGATAAAATAAGATTAAAGAAAATCAAAAAACTGCAAAGAGATCAATTGCAGTATAAAGTTGGTACAGCTTACCCCCCACCTCCAGTTTCACAGGCATGGGCTAATCAACAATCATCAAATGGTAGGGTGAATGGTGATCAAGTCATGCAGCGAATACCCCCTCAATTTTTGAAGGGGACTCACAACAAGTTGATGTGCATGTGAATTCAGATATAGAGAATTCACGTAATGGAAACATTAGAAGGAGTGAAAGAATAAAGGAATGTAACATTAATAATAACAATCAGACAAGTAATAATCAACAAGCTTCCACTTCTAATTCCAATCAGGGTTTTACATAGCGCAATCAGAAAAAACAATGGAACAGGAGGATAAACTACAACCGCAGGAGATAACATCAATAGACCAAGAATATAGTTCATTGGTAATTGTGAATAACATGAAAAATGACTTTAAAGTTTATAATTTCTCATCTTTTCATGTCACAGAAAAACTGGCTGACATATTATCGAAAGGTTTGACATTTGTGCCAGCAAATAAAATGAATATGGCAAAAACAATTTGTGATATCAAACTGTTTGTCAGAAAAATGAATCTAACACAACTTTTAGGTGCACAATCGTTGAAAGAAAATCATTTTAGAGTGTCTAGTTGTTATAATCCACTTCTACACAATTCATTGTACACATTTGAAAAAATGTGTGAATTAGATCTGAGAAAGTTGAACCAGCAAAAAAGGGAATATATTTATAATATGAGTAAAGATGAGAGAGATAATTTAGATTCATTATTGTCAGCTGATGTTAGGGTGATGAACCCAGATAAGGGTGGAGGACTCGTCATCATGGATACACCAGATTATATTAATATAATTAAAGAGTTATCATCATCAGAAATTTATCAGGAATCCTCACTCAATGAATATAATAGATCTAGTCAGTTTATAAAAAGCTTTTTAAATTAGCTTTTCATTGAGGTGAGAATAGATTTGCATATGTTTAATTACTTGATGATAGATTCACCAAGGGTACCCACTATGTTCGGGGTACCGAAAATGCATAAGAATATCGATGACCCACCCTTCAGACCAATAGTGGATGGTAGGAGATCCCTCATGTATGCTTGTGCAAAATTTGTTGATGGAATATTGAAAAAATATGTGGTAATGGAAGAGTGGATAGTGAAGGATTCATGGGCATTTTTGGAAAAAATCAACAACCTAACATTTCAAACACAAAGTAATTTTTTTAACGGATGATGTGAAGGAGCTTTATACTAGCATCCCACATCAACAAGGTATAGATTGGGTTGTAGCAAGGATGGAACAAAAAAATGCCCCAGCTGAGAAGATCTCTCTCGTGCGAGAGTTGCTGGATGTGATTCTGTCTTTTAACTTCATCCTCTTTGATAATCAGTTCTATAAACAAAAGAAAGGAGTAGCAATGGGATCCCCATGTGGGTCCAGTTTTGCTAATCTGGTGATGCCATTTTGGGAGAACAGTGTAGTGTTTGAGAATAATGTTCTCAAAAGTATGATCAAAATGTATGTCAGATTTATAGATGACATATTTATAATCTTCCAGGGAAAGGAGGATGAAGCAGCAGTAATCTTGAATATTTTAAATCAAAGTACAGAATTTTTGCAATTCACTTATACATATAATGAAGAGTCCATTTCATTTTTGGACATAACATTGAGCAAAAACATGCAACAATAAGTGTATGAAGCAAATATATTTAGAAAACCAACATATTCAAATAAATTCTTACACTTCTGTAGTGCACATCCGATACATCAGAAAAAGTCAGTTGTCAAGGGACAGCTGGTCAGGGCCGCACAAATGATCACCACAGATGAAAATTTTGAACAAGAATGTTCTAATTTGAAACAAATGTTTCTGAATAGAGCATATCCTATTACCCTTTTGGAGACTTTAATTGAAGAAGTTAGAGCTAAAAGAATAAATGAACATTTTAAACCTATATTGAAGCAGCAAGATACCCTGAATAATAGCCAAGACACTCTGTTAGGGGGTGATTCAAGGCAAAGGTTAATTAGACAATCGAATAATGTTGGATTTACTTCAGCTTGTATATTCAGATTTTCATTGGATTTTAGCACTATAAAAGAAATCCTAATTAAAAATTGGGCAATCTTATATGATGATAATATGTTGGCAACCAAGCTTGGGGGTGCACCTAAGATAATATGGAAAAAGGGTTGTAATTTCAAAGACCTTTTTCAAAGACAATCACAATCAAAGCCATCATTTTTCAACTCAGGTATGATGCAATGTGGTAATTGTCCATATTGTCACCATATGGCATTGGGCTCACAAGTAGAGATTAACGGAACCAAAATCATCATAAAAGGAAAATTCAATTGCAACTCAAAAGGAGTTGTATATTTAGCATCATGCCGGGGATGCCCCTGTTTTTATATAGGAAAAACAGAGCGCAGATTAAGAGACAGGGTATATGAACATCTTAGGAGTATCAACTTACAAAAAGATGAAAATGCTTTAGCAAGACACATCATGCAGTATCCTGCACATAAATTCCATTTTAGAGTAATTCATCAGATCAAACAAGATATCAGAGGAGGCCCTTTTAGTTTGCTCTTGGAAAAGAGCGAACTTTTATGGCAAATAAAACTCAATGCCTATACATATCCAGGGCTCAATGAAAAATGTTCCCTTTTGTGGATCTTGAAACTTAGAAGTTTAGAGCGATAATTGAATTAGAGTTATTGGTTTTATTCATCATAATAATAACTTTTTAAGATTATAAAATATCTCATCTTCTTATATTATTGTCATACATTGGCTTAATTTTTTAGTGAATTAAGAAGAATCATTAGTATCAGGAAGAACTAATATAATTGTATCAGCCAGGAATGTATGGTCAAGGTTTTATTTGATGTTCACTGTTAATGAGCTTCATAATAAGGGCAATATTTGTATAAGTATATCATTGATAATCTGAATTATTTGAGTAATAATAATATAATATATCATATTAGCTGTATTACAGTTATTTAGTTTATAATGTTGCAAGTACTGTAAAGATCGTTTTTAATATACGCACATTTCAGATATTTTTCAGCTGGGCAGTGCTATATTTGTTTATTTGTTGTTTATAGTATTCATTCTTGTTATCGCATGAAGACTATATTGTTTTTAATCATCAGGTAACATTTTTGTAATTTTATGTAAAGTGTATATTTGTATGTATCATCATTTTTTAGATTTATAATGTTCATGTAGTAGATCAACCTCGCAATAACATTCACGACTTGTGTGTAAAGCATATGATAATGTTAGATGCCTATCACTTTAAGCATTGAGTCATCGTATTCAAAAATTTTGGCGGGCTAATTAAGATATTCTTTTTATACAGTGTGGAAACAAGTTGCAACTGTTTGTCTTTCTGAGGAAGTTCAACTATAACGTTGGACGAAAAGCGTTGTAAAAGAAGTTTTTAAACATTTCAAGTAATAAAGCTGTTTCCAGTGTTTTAGCTTTAGCGGCTTTTCATCAGTTTTGGAGTTCCCTACTTTGCTGTTCATTGCATTCCTGATTTTAACCATCATTTTCTTCCTTTTGCTCTACAATGTACTGATGTAGGGATTTCTCTAAGATGGCCTGATTTTTTTTTTTTGTCCTGCTTATTTTGGATAGGTATTACTTGCTCTATACAGCTGTATGCATCCTTGCAAAGGGTTTTTGTTTACAACTCCACATAGGCATTACTCTTGACTCCACATAGGCAACAGTTTCCCCTCGGTTTTTGGAGGGTGGCTTGAAAATTTTCCAAATTATCACTTAAAATATGAAGTTTGCCTTGAATAATCCCATAAAAGTTCCAGGGTTTACTGGTTTCCCAGGATTTATATTTATTTTTATTTCAAATCAGATGTCTTTATGGTCCAACCTGAGCAGTGGGGATGTTACACTCAGGGGATGGGTTGGGGGGGTACAACTCTCTCCTATATTGGTGAGTACTAGGTCAAGGATGTTGGGTATATGGACTAGCTGTTCCAGGACATTTGTGCTGACAAAGTCCATGAATCTTTATGCCTTTATGTATAATTCCTGGTTTATAGTGGGATAGTTGAAGTCACCCATGAGTATGGTGTTGGGTTGAATGGAGAGGGATTACATTTTATTTAAGTAAGCGGTATGGATTTCCTGGGTCACTGACGGGGACACATAGTTCACAAAGCTATGATATGGGACTTTGATCATGGTGAGTGGTACACACAGGTGACCAAGTATGATACTGCTTGACCAGCCTTGAGGTGCGATTGTTTCTGATACAAACTGAGACACCTCCTCATTTTGTCCCTTTCTGTATAATAGCTGGTCTCATGCATAACGTATGACACTATGGAATGTTTAACATTTGGGTTGTGAAAGCCTTCAGCACAGACACTATACTGTATCCATGGAACTTGCAGGAACATCATACTTAGCCTGAACACTGACAGTCTGTTATAACTTGACTGATTTTTGCCAGTTATAAAACATGCCCTGCACATATCCCTTAAGGCAGGAATACTGATTGGCCAGTTTATTTGTTAGGGAATAGTTTATAGCAGGTGTACGAGGTCTAGCGTGATAGCCTGATAGGCTGTGGCAAGGTTTTTTTAGAATTAGGAGTGGAGTTCTTCAAATCAGAATGAACCTGTTTCATGGACAGAGGAAGTACAACAGCTGCTTAATTTTTAATTGTATTTTTTTCAGATATAAAATGGAAGTAGGTATGCCTATGATGATGACAGCAGGGGCGGCCCGTGCTATCGGACTGCCGGTCTGCAGCCCCCTCAACCTGAAAGTACAGATAAATAAAAAAAAAGTTTTAAATGAGGATCATGGACAGGAGCGCTCCCACAAGTCTATGCAGTTTTAAACTGCCTGGGGAAACGCGTCGGCGTCGGACTGCAATGTCAGCAGTCAGGAGAAGGATCGGATTGGAGTTTGCTGCAGGGGAAGATCTCGCGACGGGCAAGGTAAGGATCTGGATTGGAGTAGAGTTTGCAACGGGCAGGGTCGGATTTGCGCGGGATTTACTTACTGGATGTATGGTGGCTGCAGTCTCGTCGGGATATACTGGATGTATGGACAGGGATTTACTACAGGACCAGGTAAGTGGAGTGTGTGTGGCTTTGCAGGTACTACAGGACATGGGGTGTGTGGCTTTGCAGGTACTACAGGACATGGTGTGGATTTGCATTTACTACAGGGTGGGGGTGTGTGTGTGTGTGTGTGTGTGTGTAAATGCCCCAGGTGGGATGTACTGGTGATTAGACTCATGGTGGTGTGGTAGGGAATACCTCAGGCTTGAACCCTGTACCTTGTATGCAGGTGTTAAAGACCTGAATTCCCTACCCACCACCATTTGTAAAAATTGCAGATTTTGCCTCATATTTGATCTGATCTATTCCTCATAATATCTGTGGTTTTTAAATATTGCAATGCTTGAAATTTGATGGTGCAGTGGTAGCATTGATGCCTCATAGTTATAGGTTCTTGGGTTTGGTTCTTGGCTGGGGTGCCTTCTTTGTGGGGGGGTCTGTATCTTCTCCCTGTGTTTGTGTGGGTTTGCTTTTGTGTCCTCCCATGTTACAAAGACATGTCTGCATTATTTCTTCCTGGGCCTCTGCTGAGAATTGTTTTTTTTTTGTTCCAAGCCAAACTGTCCTGATTAACAAATGTTAAATAAAATTGACAGGCATTTGAATTTCAGACTTCAGGTTTCTGAATGTTTAATTCCTTGCATATTTGATGGTGCAGTGGTAGTATTGTTGCCTCACAGCTATAGGTTTTCTGGCTTGATTCTTGGCTGGGGTGCCTTCTGTGTGGAGTCTGCATCTCCTCCCTGTATTTGTGTGGATTTGCTCTGGTGCCCTGTCATTTTACAAAGACGTGTCTGCAATATTAATCCCTGGGTCTCTGCTGAAAATTGTTTTTGTTCTGTCAGCAGTAAAATTGACAGGCATTTGAATTTCAGACTTCATGTTCTTCAGAATACATAGTAACACAACCTTTTTTCTAGCAATTTTCTAAGTTTATAAGATGAATATTTTAAATTTGTCCCTATTTTTGGGACTGTATTCCCCCATTATTGGCTTCGTCCAGGTTTTTGTGCTAAGGTTGACCGCTATGGCAAGAACTGAATTCACTGAATATGTTTGAGGGCTGTATTCCCTCATTACTGGGTTTGTCCAGGTGTTTTGTACTAAGAGGTTGACAGCTATGGTGAGAACTCAATTCACTAAATGATAGCCATTTAAGTTTCAGTCTTCCTCTCTTTTACAAAGCAGCTGATGTGGCGTAGTGGTATGTTACTCTGACTGTTTTGCTCAGGGACTTTGGCAGTAAAATGTATGGTGGTGACACAACATTTTATTCTAGCAACTTTCCAAGATTATACAAGCAATGTTTAATGTGTCCCTGGTTTTGGGCTTTTGACCCCCAAATACATTTTGGCTTTTTCCAGTTTTCTTGTGCTGTGAAGTTGAGATGCAGTTGAGTATTGAGTAGATTTTACAAGGAGCTGAGAGCTGCAGGGGAACAGAAGTTTAGTGCTTTGCCTTGTTAATACTATAGCACAACAGGTTGTGTACTTGCTTTTGATGCAGAAGGCTGTGGGTTCTACTCCCACAAGGGGTGGATGCTGCCGTACTGAGAATGTTCTCCTTGGTGAAGATACTAACTATGAGTCTGTCATCAGTTTGCCATCTTTCCTCTTGCAATATTATTACTAGCTTATCATATTTTAATGTAATATAGGCAATTTATTCCTGAGAGGCAACAGACACTTTATTTTTCGATGAAACCATGAAATATAAAGGTGATTGCTAGCAGCAACCTCTTCATTAGTTACAGATTTCTTTAATGTGGAATTATTTAGATGACTTTTACTTCAGAGATTGTGCATATTTACTGATAATGGTGGACTGTAGAATTGTGCATATTTACTAATAATGGTGGACTGTAGAATTGTGTATATTTACTAATAATGGTGGACTGTGGAAGTCCGAGTAGACTTTTTTATGATAAATGTTCTCAACTGGGCAGTTTTGCCATTATGGGTGCATACGTTTTGTTTCATTGCTTACTGGAAAAATGTTCAAAACAAATTTAAAACACCCTCTAACAACTGTACTGTATTGTACAAGGAATATAATTTTAGTACAATGAGGAAGGTGTATCAAAGAGCACATGTATGTTTCATATGCGAGGGGCCTATGATTTGAAAACAGCCCAAAATTAATCTTTATCTGCCACTGGCAAAATGTATTTTCTTTGAATGTGGGTTTCAATGCTGTTTCAATGAATGTGAGTTTCAAGGGCAGAGAAGGTTTAATGCTAAGTTTTCATTGTGAGACTGCATTGCTTTGTTTAGCAGATGACTTAGTGTTTGTGCTGTAAAATACAAAATAAAACTTTCAAATGAAGTCCAACTCATCATAGAAGTAAAGCAGTATGCACATTAGTGTTTATGGTAAATGGAGTGAAATAGCCAAGTAATGGTTCACTGGAATGGCTGCAGAGGCTCCATTCAACCATGATTTTGTCAGGGGGGAAGGGCAACAAACTCAGACAGGCCCAGCTGAACTATACCTCCCAACTGTCCAGATTTTCAAAGAATGAATAGATTTTCGCTTCTTATTTTTGGTTTGTTCTTCATAAAATTTGTAGTTTTCTGGCAAATCATTTAGGAATTAAGTCACTAAATAATGATACACTGAGTTTCAGACTTCATAACCTTCAGAAAAATGTATGTTAAAGTAAGAGCTGTTCTATCAATTGTCTCAATTTATACAAGAACAATTTTTAGTACTGTTTATATGTGCCCCCAATATATTTGGCCTTGCTCAGATTTACTGCATTAACAGGTTGAGAGGTACATGCAAATAAATTGCTTTATAGAATTAGGCATAGCCAACCTCTCAACTGTCCCCGATTTGGGGTCAAAATGTTGCTCTTTCCCCTAATAATCCCTCTGCAAAATAGCAATTTTGGAAGAAAACATGGAGGGTTTACAATTAAGAAATAACTGTAATAATCAAAGTCATAGATTACTTAGTTGAAATGCATGTAGATTCTTTTATTTTGTCAGCTGCTCAAGGTAGCAGTACTAATATTAAAGTGTCCCTTCCTTGGCAGGTTCCCAGCTGTATTGTGTGTCTATTTTATATTTTTGCATCACATTTTTGGTCCATTTTTCATAAAATTGTGTGTTTTGGCAAATTAGTGACAAATCACTAAAGACTGAAGTTAGAAAATGACAGACATTTGAGGTTCAGATTTTATACCCTTCAGAAAATTCATACTAATGCAATACCTATTCTATTATCTTTCTAAGTTTATTAGAGCAGTATTTAAAAATTGGCCTTATTTTTGGGCCTTTGTTCCACTTCTGTGTATGGCTTTGTCCAGATTTCTTGCTCTTGAGGTTGAGAGGTATGACAAATGTGTCAGGGCCATCACAGTCAGCCAGAGACATTTCAAATTGTGACATACTTGTTGCACCCCACTCCCCCATGTAGTGACTCTGGATGTGTCCAAGCAAGGCAAGGAGTAGTTGTGTCTACCTTGGATGGGGAGGACACACTGCATAAGTACTACAGTGGCTTTTCATCTGTCCTTGATTTTGCAGAATGGTCTGGTTTCTGCCATATTTTTGTACTGTTGATTTATGCTTATTACTCAGATTTATGCTTATTATTCAAAGTGCCTGTTGCTCTGAGTTTAAGTAGCAATGCTTTAATGACCATAAGGCAAGCTTGTCTGAGATCGTAAGATGCAAGTAAGCTTTAATAAGCATACTGTTAAAGAATTGCCAACATTGAAAGCCTTTCTGTTGTTGCCATGCAGAGAATACTTGACTAGATAATGTATAAGCCTTGGGTATTAAAGGACAGGATTCCATTATTTTAAAAAGCTCATTACACTTGTTGGAGACTTCCAGTCATCTCTACAGACTTTACCCGTAAACTAAACAGAATGCCAATCATGTGTGGTCCATAACCTGTACAGTAATCCTTTAAGCAATGTATCTTGAGCTTATTTCTTGTTAGCTTTTCATTTTTTACTTTGATCATGTCTTCGGCATGAAACAACTTGGCAGGCAGCAGGTCTTTTTGGATAAGAAACATTTTTACAAGTGGGGCATCACAGAGATTTCTACTTTCAGCATGTTACTTGGTACTTTAATAAAGCTGAATATATTATAATTAGAACTACAGTGCAAGGAGAAGTGGTTTGAGTTGAGTGCTTCTGGTTTTTCTTATACTTGATTCTGACTGGCATTCCAGTAATGTATTTAAAAAGTAATTTATTTTTTCATGCCTCACAACCTTTTGTTTCCATCTAGATATTAAGTAAGCTGTCATGCAGCCAATGCACTGAAATATTTTTATTCTTCTACACTTATTTTTGTCTTGATTGGACTTTCATAATGATGGTTTGCCACCCAGGGCAGCGTATTTAATTAAAGTTAGTTTTTGTGGTTTTGTGCATAGCTCCTCCCCTTTCTAGTTGACCACACCCCTTCCCCTTGGCCCCATCCATTCAGCTGTCTCCTGCAGCCCCCCTGTGATTTGAAGTCACCAGCCACCACTGGATGACAGTCAAATAAATAATTATTTTGTTAGCTGATGTTTTATTAGGGAAACTAGATTGTTTAAAGAATGTTTGGGATATTTTCCCTGGGATTCATGAAGCTCGGCGCAAGGACGGCGTTAGCCTTGCACTGACCATGTGGAGTAGAGATGGCACAGCAGCACAACATGCATATTAATGAAGGCGCGCTGCCACAACGTCCATGTGCATAGGAAACGTGCTCGAGTGCAGGGGGCGTGTCTAAGTGCTGCACGGAGGTTAAACATGTCAGCTGCAAATGTGCAACCTAAAATATTGACTAGTACAGCCTGCCTCTAATAATAATCACTCCTGTCAGTGTCCATGGATACTGAAATGTATGCAAAGCATACAAGAAAGTTTTGCGAACACCAAAATAAAAAGTAAACACAAAGGCACGTAGCTGAATATTGAGTCCCTGTCTCTTGAACAAATGACATTTAAAACCCTGTGCCCATATTCCATTGTAGTGTTGATTGTTATACCAAGTGGAAGTGAAACACAGCATGTTAGCGCACTACTGCCCTTTGCTAAGCCTAGCCCAATGGTTAGGGTTACCACCTGTCCCACTTTGTGAGGGACAGTCCCTCTCTGGGCAGTTGTGTCCTTACCAAAACTATTAAAAATGTTAAATGTCCTGCAATTGTAGGACATAATTATGTCCTATATTTTATGTAATAATTCCATACAATACTTATTTCTGTATGTAAAATACCTAAATGTTACAAGAAACAGAATGAGCAACTAAACTGCTACAACAATAAGCTTTCCTTTAGGCATAAAACTAAAGTACTATCCTTTGTACTGACTGTGGGTATGTTTTGGCCTGTAAAATCTGATGTGTGTTCCGAAAATGTCCCAATTTGGTTATTTGAAAGGGTGGCAACCCTACCAATGGTCAGAGCATTCACTTAATATCTGCCCATTTGTGGTCCAAGTCATCCTAGTCTAGATGGCCCAAAGATAAACAGGTATTACCCGGGTCTACCTACCATGTCATGAAAGATAAGTATTTGTGTGTACCTATGTGCGTGAAGTACAGCATGTGGAAGATCAAAAATGCTAGGTTCATCTTCACAACCATATTGGTACCAGAGATATGTAGTGTACACAATGTGTTCTGTTGTCTGTGCCATGGGCCATCAATCAGAGAAGGGATGGATGGTGTGTGTGGAATATGGGGGTGGGGGGTGACGGGTAATGTAATAATTTGTCAAGGGGAGACTGGGTCGGATGCACAATAGGTGAACTGGAGGTGTATGAGGGAGCAGTGGGTGAATCAGAAAGAAAACCAAAGAACAAACATTCACATCCACAATATAACCTGACAGGCCATACTGTAGAAAACAATCCCACGAACATATGAACATTAAAATGTGCGCTACACATGTACAGAAACGTTACCAGCTCACACCCACTTAATGGTCTGAACTGACCTGAGCCATCCAACCCCAACACACCTGGATACATAACTGAATACCCGTCATCCCCTCCACAGCACACCACCCTGCCCTTCCTGAACGTCCACCAAAACCACCCATACTCAGGCTGCTAGCTTGGCGGAGCCATATCTGCACATAGTGACCCCTACTCATATCTAGTAGGCAGTCTCTCCCTAGGCAGTCTCAGGATTGCAAACTATTTATCCCTTGCATGTATAACCTTACCTCATTTTCATAAATCCAAAAGAATTGAGGTCATCGGTTCCCCAAACTTTTTGGATATCCCTCATGGGATAAGTATCTGTTCTAAAGATTAGACTTGGTGTCGTGACATGATGTCCAGTCCTGTAGACATCTGGGCACAAGTTGTATGAGCAGTAGTTGTCCACAACCCTGCTCAGCCTCCAGCCGGTCCTGCAGAACCTACAACCCAGGATTAAACACCTGACCATGATGCACATGTCCCAACGTGCATTATCAGGAATATATATCTTTCACATTTGCATAGCTACACATCACACATACATGCATATAAGTAGTTGTCAAGTATGTGTGCAATTCATAACTATGTATACTTGCAAATGTATACATATGCGTCTCAGAAACATATGAATAGTAACATGTACTATACATATGTACACCACCCGACTGTCACATTTGTTGCCAGTGCAATGGAATGGCTGCAGTAAAGTCATATATCCTACTTAACATCCATAGAGAATGTATCACGGATGGTTTAGTGGTACAACCAGTAACTATGGTGTTCCTGTTCCTGTGTCTAAGCCATGCAAGGGCTAATTTTATATGATGGTCACAATAGTGGCAGTCGGATATAGGGTGATTAAGGTGCTTTAAAGCAGACATAAGTAGGGTTACCACCTGTTCGACTTTGCGAGGGACAGTCCCTTTTTGGGCAGTTGTGTTCTGACCAAAAATATTAAAATGGCAAATGTCCTGAGATTGTAGGACATAATTATGTCCCATATTTCATGTAATCATCATCTTCTTTCAGTTGTTCCCATTAGGGGTCACCACAGCGGATCACCTGTTTCCATTTCTTCCTGTACTCTGCATCTTGCTCTGTCACACCAACCACCTGCATGTCCTCTCTCACCACATCCATAAACCTTATCTTAGGCCTTCCTCTTTTCCTGTTACCTGGTAGCTTCATCCTTAGCATCTTTTTCCCAATATACTCCACATCCCTTCTCAGCACATGTCCAAACCAACGTAATTTTGCCTCTCTGGCTTTGTCTCCAAACCTTCCAACCTGGGCTGACCCTCTAATATACTTATTCCTAATCCTGTCCATCCTCATCATACCCAGTGCAAATCTTAACATCTTTAACTCTGCCACATCCAGCTCAAACTCCTGTCTTTTTGTCAATGCCCCTGTCTCCAACCCATATAGCATAGCTGGTCTCACTACCCTCTTGTAGACCTTCCCTTTCACTCTTACAGGTACTCGTATGTCACAAATCACTCCTGACACTCTTTTCCACCCACTCCATCCTGCCTGTACTTTCTTCTTTACCTCTCTTCCACACTCACCGTTACTCTGAACTATTGACCCCAAGTATTTAAATTCATCCACCTTCGCCACCTCTACTCCTTGCATCCTCACCATTCCTCTATCCTCCCTCTCATTCACACACATATATTCTGTCTTAGTCCTGCTGACCTTCATTCCACTTTTCTCTAGAACATATCTCCATCTCTCAGGGGTCTCCTCCACCTGTTTCCTACTCTCACTACAGATCACAATGTCACAATGTCATCTGCAAACATCATAGTCCACGGGGACTCCTGTCTGATTTCGTCTGTCAACCTGTCCATCACCATTGCAAATAAGAAAGGGCTCAGAGTTGATCCTTGATGTAACCCCACCTCCACCTTAAACACATCCGTCACTCCCACAGCAGACCTCACTGCTGTCACACTACCCTCTTACATACTTCTCTGACACTCCTGACTTCCTCATACAATACCACAACTCCTTTCTAGGCACCCTGTCATATGCTTTCTCTAAGTCTACAAAAACACAATGCAACTCCTTCTGACATTCTCTGTACTTCTCCATCAACACTCTCAGAGCAAACATGTGCTCTTTCCCGGCATGAAATCATACTGCTGATCACTAATCATCATGTCCCTTCTTAACCTAGCTTCCACTACTCTTTCCCATCCCATATTTCATGTAATAATTGCATAAAATAGTTATTTCTGTATGTAAAATACCTAAATGTTACAAGAAACAGAATAAGCAACTAAACTGCTACAAGAATAAGCTTTCATTTAGGCAAAAAATAAAGTTCTATCCATTGTACTGACAGTGGGTATGTGTCGGCCTGTAAAATCTGATGTGTGTGTCCCGAAAATGTCCCACTTTGGCCATTTGAAAAGGTGGCAACCCTAGACATAAGTGGGTATGCAAGCATGTATGCGCAACGGTAAGTGGCGGTCATTCAACAGTATGGGAAATGTAAATAAGCATGTAGGTGTATATGCACGTGTATGTACAGACCGATATGTATATATATATATATATATATATATATATATATATATATATATATCTGAAGAATGAACATGGTCACAATATAGCAGTCATAATGAATGTGAAGGGAAACAGCAACGGAACTCCCCATAATATTTAATGCTGTTATATCAGGTTGGCCAGAGGTAAGCATACCACTGCATCCCCAACCACAGGTAGGATGCTAAAAGTGGAACTAATTATGTCCACATGCTAAGTCTGACTTTCAAACAGGTACAAGGCAGTCCCAGTCAACAGTCAGACAAGCCAAAAATTGGAAGGCTAATTGAACACCCTGACCATGAAATGAGCGTATGTCCCAGGACTATAGGCTTGGGACTTCTGAATATACTTGGAGTGAGCCAACATATGGGACGTATCTAAAGCAGTAGGGAATGGCGCATGTGGAGTAGTGTGGTTTTCCCAACAGGAAAATGGATGCCTGCTGTGTTAGTGAAGTGTTGAGGCGTGTGTTCAGGTAACTATGAACCATGGGTATACATATAAATGAAGCAGAACTCCAATAGTGTAGTGGTTAGAGCATCCGACTATTGAGAAGACGTTGCCGGTTCGACTGCAGCACACACCATTTATGACACGTAATCCGTATACGAGCATATCTTGCTAATTTTATGCTGTATAATGATATAATACCATTAAAATGTGAACTGGGGTGACGTATCACATTAAGAATGTAAAAGGTTTTTGCGTGACGTGAATCGGCGGTTAAACGGAAAACCGCAGCTGAAAAGTGTTGTACTCACCCTTTGTTCAACGGCCCTTGTTCTGCCCAGCAACGCAATA
>NC_056731.1:1660129389-1660229389 GCF_019279795.1 Protopterus annectens | reverse complement strand
CCAATGTGAGGGCTTCCCCACACATGGAATCCTTCCTGTGATCTGCCCGGTAGGGCAACGACAAGTACTTAACCAGTCTAATTGTAAAAGAAATACGCTGAACACGTGCATGACTAGGCTCCCATTTTGAACAGGTGCAATACCCCATAGTCATACATATTAAGGAATTGTAGTGTCATGTTAATGGGAGTAAAGATGTAACAAAGTCTAGAGTCTAATCTTGCCATAAACACTTGCGTGTCCCATGTGGGTCAGCCCAATAATAGCAAAACATATTCCTTTGGTCGCTCACGTCAACAATGTTCATGGACTAAACGTATGGGAGGTTTGAGGATATGCGGAGTGAGTAATCCGATGGGATGGCTCTATAGAAGTAGGGTGTGGCCAGTGAGTAGTGGTGTCGATACACCGTGAATCCGACAGGAGAATGGATGACAGCAGTGTTAGGGAGGCGTTGGGGTGTGTTTGGGGAATCAAGACCCATGGGTATATGAGTATATATGCATATGGAGTGGCACAGCAATAGTGCATTCGTTAGAGCAACCCCCTAACAAACAGACATTCTCGTACTGAATCACACTGTATCACATTCCAATTACCATCGGTAATCTGTACATGAACATATTGCTACATGAATATATATACATATATGTATAGACATATATTTATATATATATATATATATATATATATATATATATATATATATATATAGTTGCAGACATACATATGCATATATATATATATATATATATATATATATATATATATATATATATACATACACACATATATGTACGTATATAAATACATAAATACATATATATATATATATCTATATATGTGTGTCTGTGTGTAGATATATAGAGATATACAGCTTTGATAGGAAAAAGCACACAGGAATGACATTTGTTCACAGGCTATGGCAATGGAAATGAGGAGCCCAGGCAAGACACATGACACACGCAGCATGCTCTTCCACCCCACCACAGCCGGACATGGGAACTATACACACAATCAATGTAAAGTGTCTACTGATCCCCAGACCACAGGCAGAATACACCTGGGGGGGGTCACAGTGCACCGTGGATTCCAATCATAGAACACATACTGGAATGTCCCTTGCTGGACACCCCAAAAATTGGCCAAACCATACGAATGCGATAGATTGTCCATTTTGTCTGCGGTGTATACAGACTCGGAATACAAGGGTGGGTAACCCAGATTACCCATGGGCCGAGACAATTGTATGAAATGGGTCCCTTGAAGTGGAGAGTGGGCAGTCTGTAGTGGTGTGTCCAGACCCGATCAGGTCCCAGAGTAAGGATGGGTGCTGTCAAGAAGGCAAGGGTGGGGGAACTATGGGTAGCTACTTATGGGTCTAGGTGTGCAGATGTTGGCTGATGTTGCCCAATGTGGACAGCCCTAGGGATGCAAGCAAATGTGTTCATTGGGCAGAGGCGTCTCCCAACGAGCAGCCACACTCACTGCAATACCCACTAAAGCAAAGTGTAATCTATATGGCATGGAATGGAATAACCAGATGTAGACGTATATAAGTAGAGCTATGTGTGTGTATATGTACCCATAGTGAGATAGAGATATGCATCTCCCTTGCCATAGTACGAATGTATACATAGAGAGAAAGAATACAGAAACATACCCACATATTAATCTATACATATGCAGACAACCGTAGACCCATATGTCGTTAGATTATGTATATACATATATATATATAGACAGCAAGATATGAATATGCATGTATGCATACATATGCAGATATATCTGTATATAGTAATGTAAATATATATATATATATATATATATATATATGTTACAGTAAATATACACATGTATATACCTAGGATATGATACAGCAGTTACGGGTAACATATGTTCAGTCCAGGCATATGTTGGTGGGAGTTCCAATAAACAAATGTCTACCCCCCCCCACCCCCAGCTAGGCCGGTGAGACATACAGACACACAATAAAGGTAAATACACCACTGCTTCTCAGACCACCGGCAGGAAACTACCAGTGGGAGAGATCTGCAAGATCTACACTTGAAACATGGACAGCGATGTCCCTTGTGGGACACAAAAAGTTAGTGATTGGAGCCAAGCCCTGTAATGATTGATGCGACCAGGCTGTAGATGTACACGGACCAGTAGGTTGTGCAAGCCTAATAACACATGGGTTGACACAACTTATGACATGTGTCCCAACATGGGGAGAGTGGGCAGTGTGTAGGGGTGTGTTTGTACCCCACCTGCACCCACAGTAAGCATGAGTTCTGTAGAGGAGTGGCAGCTAGGGGAACTATGGGTATGCAATTATGGGCCTAGGCATGCAGTTGTTGGCTGGCAGAGCCATATTAGGACTGCCCCGTGGATGTAAGTAATATTCCGATGTGGGCATAGCAGACGCCCATACCTCCCAAACCTTAAGAGCACATCCACTGGATAGTCCGTAAAACATTGGGGGAACACACAGGGACCATACCATTGAACTGTCCCCGATTACCAGGGACGTCCGTGATTACGACTCAGAATCTAACTCTGTCCCACCTAAACCCTCCTAGAACTAGTGATATTAGGAGGAAAGGTGGCAGAATACACATAATGAATAATGACAACATGTAAGAGTCATAAACAGCATGTACCTCAGACAATGTGTATGAATACATATGCTCTGGGTCTGTCAATGTGTCAGGTTAATAGCACCAAACTTCTAAATGTGTCCCTGAGGTTGTTATTCAGTGTCCCTGATTCAGAGTTCATTCTTCTCCATTCGTATGAGAGGTCTGCTAGTGACAGAAAGCGCATATTCCGCCGACTACCTTAGAAAGATGATAGAATAATAGGTTGGGGTTACCACCTGTCCACCTTTGCAATGGACACTCCCCTTTGGGCAGTTGTGTCCTGCAAAATAATTGAAATTATGGCAAATGTCCTGAGATTAAGGACAGAGATTTCCTATATTGTCTGTAGTAGTTGCATAAAACAATTATTTTGTATCTGAAACACCTAAATGTTATAAGAAACAGTATAAGCAACTGTAATGCTACAAGAATAATGTTTTATCTAGGCAAAACAGTGAAATACTCTCCTTTGTAGGTCCTTAGTCCCACATTGGCCAATTAAAAATGTGGCAACCCTATAATAGGTATGTGGTAGCATTACTCGGCCAACAGATGTGGCTCCCAAAACCCAATTACTTGTCTGTATTGAAGAGTCTCAGTTCCCATGTATCAGCCAGACATATGAGGAACACACAAATAATATGATTAAATCACCGGACAGGCCACCGATTCCGTACAGTCGAACTCCATGCCGTCATCTAATGGGTATCCATTCCCGATATTGTAGGCATGTAATCCGATGTAATAGGCATCACAGGGTAATATTGTGGTCCTTGTTCCCACCCAGGGGTGTGAGTGTCAGATGCAAGCACCAATGTCGGTGCATTTGCAAGTGCGGAAGTGAGAGAAGCTGTAACCAGAGGTCAGCATTGCTTAACACCATGCAAACCCACGCACACCTGCTCCCAACTCCATTAATGAGACTTACTCCCTCTGTATCCCATGGCCTTGTTCTGCCCTGCAACCAAATAAATGTCCTCTGCAAGGCTCGGAACCAGGACCCTGCACACACAGCTAATGTGATTTACCAATATGGCCTGGCAGATATACACACAACGGACAGTACCACAAACATATCATACAGTGCTGTCATTCAACTGTATAGGAATGTATCCCATCATGTAAATGTATATGTGAGTGTTTAGGTCCAGCATATAGGTACATACATTTGTAGAGATATATCAGGAACATACCATGTGGCAACAAAGCATTACAAATGAATGAAATGGGAAACACCAGCGACACCTGGATTATGTAGTGGTGTTGTTCTATATGATCTCAAGACTCCCTCAGACAGACATGTGTCATCCATACACGCAAATAGTTGTACATTGGCTGTATACATCACTCTATGCATGTAATGTACATTAACCCAACAGTACCTGTCCAATCATTATGTGTGAACAGTGCTCTTGCAGGTGTTGTGTGCAACATCATCATCATGATAAAAGTAAATCGGGTAACCATAGAGGGACTGGTAGTGTTGTGTGTACAATGGGGTCATCCTCATCACGTGTACCGGGACCATTTAGGAGTGATGTGCATACCAGAATCGTGTGCCTGAGGGACAGGGGTGAGGATAACAGGAGTATGTTGTGATGCATATTACAAGAGTGTGTGAAATGGACAGCTATGTATAGGGCAGATGTTGTCCTAGGAGCCGGTTGGCCTTATGTTTCCATAGGTGAGGGTCAGATGTAGGGGAAGGAGTGTAGGCATGGCCATGGAAGATAGGTAGGGTAGGATCACAGACAAGACAGCATACAGGGTTGGTATATGACACATGTGGGGGGATACACCCCAGACAGGGATGGGTATTCGGCATTCACAAGGCCATGGGAACAGTGGGACGGAGGTCCCCAGCCATGGGCAGCCACCACTGCACCTAAACAGCTGCAAAAGAGGCAGTGCTGGGGGCTGTCCAGGAGGGGCAGCATCACCCTGTAAATGTGACACTCCGCCCTTGAGCTTGCATATCTGGCTTCGGAATCCCTTAGTGAGCCCCCAACACAACATGTCCTAGACCGCACGACAGCAGACATGTACCTGTCTGGTCCTGCTCCCAGGGGGACATGCTCCATTGTCAGTGTTGGAACCACCAGAAGGTGGTGCAGAGCCAACAGAGGTTGATGTCCAAGGCTGGGCCCAAGATGTGCTAGTGCCCGGTGCCATGGTCAGCTGAAGTGGGACAGGAGGTTCTGCCAGGACCTCCCAACCCATTCAGCCTATGGTGTTGCAGTTTAAACCCACATATGGCTTAGTGATAGACAACAGCATACAGGATTACCTACAACAGTATGCATAGATATCACCATCAACCCAACACAACAGATGGTATACATTTGCTGAGGGAGCACAACACATGCATATATACTGCATGCCATCAGTACAATGTGTAGTAGACGTGTGACCGCAGCTATGAACAGTTGCCCATTATTGGCTTGTCACTGGGAACCCCAGACAGTGTCTGTCATACCACTGTTTCACGTGACACATGTCCAGTCAGGGATGCGATGACAGTAACACATCCCTATCATCATGTACTGTCTGCAATCCTCACACTATGCTCCTGCTGTGCACAGATGTGTGGTCAGTGTGTAACACAGGAAGCAAATGGTTGCACACACACTGACCAAGTCACAGATGGCCCTACAGATGGGGGGTCCCTCATGAACAGAGTACTGTTATGTCTGTATTAAAACATGCAGAATAGTCATTACCACACACATGTTAAACAGGCAGTAGTCTCAATGCAGCATAGCTACACTTACATGCTGTAGTCATGTGTGGCACATCACCCTCCTGTCTTTAGGCTATTTCCCACTGTGTATGATGTTTGAGGTACATCCAGATATCATATGTGATGCCGTGTCAGAACACCACATCCAGATACCACTCACAGCGACTGTCATGGCCAAATGCCAACATATTTTCCCTAGATAGTGTACTGTGTTTATCATGCAAATGGCTGTGGGAACACCATCACAGCTGTTCCACATGCAATCAGCTAGAGGAGGAGGGCTGCAATAGGTGCAGAGGCCATCACCTGATCATGTCCATCACTTACAGTACATATGCTGCTGCTGAGCAGGTGTACACCTTCACATCCACCAGAGACTGTGTGGGTGGGACAGGCAAAGTACACCAGAGAAGGGCTTGGAGACTTAACCCTAAGCATCGTCTGCCACACACCTAACAGTACAGGGATCAAACCCCTGACTGACTAGTCATTACTATTACATGTGCATGACATTAATACATGTGCCACAAAGGCTGTGCTGTAAGAACATATATGTGTGTAGGTGAGTGACATCTGCAATAGAGATATAGTAGACATACATTAGGTGTGGCACACATGGCTGTCCATGTGAACGGATGTCATTGTCACCACAACTACACTCTCTAATGGACACACATTAATAGTCTTTGCCAGGGCCACAAATACACAACCTAACTACTTAGTTTGCCATACTGCAGTAATGCACAGAACTACATGCACCACAGGGGATATCTGGAGGTTCTATGGGCTAGGGCATGTGAAAGTGTTTGACATCTGTTTGTATGTCATTGAGGGTTATACTGGGAGTGGCTGTGGTTGGGAGCATCATTACCACATGCAAACACAAGGTGCCAGGACTGACATGCATGTATGCATTGCTTCATGAGTGTGTAGTGGTTGGCTGTGCAAGATGGCTGTACAAGGCTGGGTGAGAGGTAATCCTTAGCATCGCGTCACCTGACAATGGTGTGCAGTGCAGGAGTGTAGTGTCTGCAATGTCCCACACAGATGGGTACTGCATGATCTGCCCTGACATCCTGGTTACCAATGTGTATGGCCATAGCTTTGCAATGCATGCCATGTCTGTGTTTGATAGTCCTTCACATGGACATTGCCTGGGATGTGCATGTACCACAATACTGTACAGTGACATGTACAGGTGTACCTGGTTTGGCAGGCAAATGTTGTGTACACAGACTGTTTTCCCCCGATATGCCAATACTGGCCTGGTGTGGCGAAACCTGCTTATAGTGAGCAGGTCGTCCCTGCACCTGCATTGATAGTATGATACAGGTATTCACTGGTGTCAGTGGCATTGGTCCATACAGGGCACATGTGTACGGCATTGTATGGCTTCTGTGGATCACATTTGATGGCACCACATATGTTGCAGGCATCCAGTGGGGAACATAGTGAAGGCACAATGTCCGCAAATATGTGCCTATTGTACAGCTGTACAGGGTGCCATGTCCTCTGCAGGTCACTGCATTCACACCATGCCTACTATCTGTCATCAATGTGTATGGTACTAGCAACATAGTGGGTTATCCTAGGCAAGTGTGTTCGTGCATGGCACATGGGTGCAGGACATATACCGGGTACTAGTAGGATTGCATACTTTGTTCATCAGGCCTTTCGCCAGATGTAGGGGTATGGCTTGCCAACACAGTCCCATGGCTGACTGAAAGCAGTACTCCTTGTGGGGTGGCCAATGTGTCATAAGACGGACACCATATAGGAAAACTACAAAATCCGCTCCCCAACATGTCCAATGGTAAGACACTCACAGCCACCTCTAGACAGACTCTGACAGACAAACACACACTTGCCATGTCTTGTATATGAACCCCTACCTACCGTATCACACTGCAGCAATACGCTTTTAGGGCACACGCTACGATGAATACTGGGTTACAGCACACCTATAGGTGTATACCTAGGTGGGTGACAACAGCAGGATTGACAAAGGTGGTCATGTGATTTGTATGGAGAATGCATACTCTACAAAGCACTGTACTTCTCTCACGCAGGCATACACACACACACACACACACACACACACACACACACACACACACACACACACACACTTGGCATGTCTGGGATTAGAACAACAACCTAACTACTTTAGCACACTACAGCATTAAGCAGTTACAAAACGCGCTACCCAGATTATTGGGTTACAGTACTCCCAGACATGTATTTCTAGGTGGGTGACATCATCAGCCTTGCCAAAGGTGGGTATAGGAATTGTATGGAGTGTGAGCAGTCTAAAAGCATAATTCAGTCCTCAGGCAGATGGGGACAAACACACACACACACACACACACACACACACACACACACACACACACACACACACACACACACACACACACACACACACTTGGCAAGTCTGGGAGTAGAACACCAACCTAACTACTTTATCACACTACAGCATTACGCAGTTACAGAATGCGCTACTGACATTACTGGGTCACAACACTCCCAGAGGTGTATTTTTAGGTGGGTGACATTATCAGCCTTGCCAAAGGTGGGTATAGGAATGGTATAGAGTGTGAGAAGTCTAAAAACATTATTCAGGCCTCAGGCAGACAGGGACAAACACACACACGTGGCAAGTCTGGGATTAGAACACCAACCTAATTACTTTATCACAGTACAGCATTATGCAGTTACAGAATGCGCTACCGAGATTACTGGGTCACATCACTCCCAGAGGTGTATTTGTAGGTGGGTGACATCATCAGCCTTGCCAAAGGTGGGTATAGGAATTGTATGGAGTGTGAGCAGCCTAAAAGCATTATTCAGTCCTCAGGTAGACGGGGACAAACACACACAAACACACACACACTTGGCAAGTCTGGGAGTAGAACGCTGACCTAATTACTTTATCAAACTACAGCATTATGCAGTTACAAAATGCACTACCGAGATTACTGGGTCACAGCACTCCCAGAGGTGTATTTCTAGGTGTGTGACATCATCAGCCTTGCCAAAGGTGGGTATAGTAATTGTATGGAGTGTGAGCAGTCTAAAAGCATTATTCAGTCGTCAGGAAGATGGGGACAAACACACACACACACGCACACACACACACACACACGCACACACACACTTGGCAAGTCTGGGAGTAGAACACCGACCTAACTATTTTATCATACTATAGCATCACGCAGTTACAGAACTCGCTACCGACATTACTGAGTCACAGCACTCCCAGAGGTGTATTTCTAGGTGGGTGACATCATCAGCCTTGCCAAAGGTGGGTATAGTAATTGTATGGAGTGTGAGCAGTCTAAAAGCATTATTCAGTCCTCAGGCCAGCGGGGACAAACACACACAAACACACACACACTTGGCAAGTCTGGGAGTAGAACGCTGACCTAATTACTTTATCAAACTACAGCATTATGCAGTTACAAAATGCACTACCGAGATTACTGGGTCACAGCACTCCCAGAGGTGTATTTCTAGGTGTGTGACATCATCAGCCTTGCCAAAGGTGGGTATAGTAATTGTATGGAGTATGAGCAGTCTAAAAGCATTATTCAGTCGTCAGGAAGATGGGGACAAACACACACACACACGCACACACACGCGCACACACACACACACACGCACACACACACTTGGCAAGTCTGGGAGTAGAACACCGACCTAACTATTTTATCATACTATAGCATCACGCAGTTACAGAACTCGCTACCGACATTACTGAGTCACAGCACTCCCAGAGGTGTATTTCTAGGTGGGTGACATCATCAGCCTTGCCAAAGGTGGGTATAGTAATTGTATGGAGTGTGAGCAGTCTAAAAGCATTATTCAGTCCTCAGGAAGATGGAGACAAACACACACACACACGCACACACACACACACACACACACACACACACACACACACACACACACACACACACACTTGGCAAGTCTGGGATTAGAATACCGACCTAACTACTTTATTACACTACAGCATTATGCAGTTACAGAACGCACAATCAAGATTACTGGGTCACAGCACTCCCAGAGGTGTATTTGTAGGTGGATGACATCATCAACCTTGCCAAAGGTGAGTGTAGGAATTGTATGGAGTGTGAGCAGTCTAAAAGCATTATTCAGTCCTCAGGCCAGCGGGGACAAAAACACACACACACACACACACACACACACACACACACACACACACACACACACACACACACACACACACACACACGCCAGTGGTGGGAACAGAATACCTGCCTATCTACAGATCACTATTAT
Source organism: Protopterus annectens (assembly GCF_019279795.1). Classification (NCBI taxonomy): domain Eukaryota; kingdom Metazoa; phylum Chordata; order Ceratodontiformes; family Protopteridae; genus Protopterus; species Protopterus annectens. The sequence continues at coordinate 1,660,219,702 of NC_056731.1, read as the reverse complement.
AATACTACTTAGTTACGAGTCGTGCCACACAGACTACACATTTCAAGGCTGTCATTATGACCTTCTAGGAAAGCAGACATCAACAGGGATGCTGGCAGTTAAGATGTACATACTGTGAACCTGTGTGTTTAAAGTAGGAATCCATCCTGACCTTGAGTATGCCTATCTGTGCAATGGATGACTACTATCACTATACAAGGTTACAATGGCCATGCCCGTACACATAGAGGCACATAACTGACACAAGGTGTCACTGGGCATGCTCACACAGTAGCACAGGGCTGTTTGGAATACACTATGTGTCCATCTACACAAGGTTATACTGGGCATGCTCATACACCTAGTAGCACAGGGCTGTCTGGGATGTACTCTGATTCTAAACACGGAAGGCCACAGTGGCCATGCTAGTACAGTTAGACATAAAGAACACATTGTAATGGACTCTGGTGTTAGTAGTTGTCATTGTTAGCAGGAACGCTGCTCTACATATATCTGACACCGGTCTTATACACAATGTCTGCTGCTGTCCATCACCTTAAATGTACCATTCTATATGAAGCACAATACTACCACTCACAGAGATGTCTTGCTAGGAGTGGCAACTGCTTGACCAACACAATGAACCAATGTCCTGCTGTAATTACGAGGTTGTCCAGTGTTTGTCATTCTGAGATGACATGGCTGAAAGTAGACAGGCTTTTGTCACATATCACATGCATCCATGATTCAAGGGAGTGGGGATAATACCCAGGTCGCATTCGCCCATATAGTGCCATTCTAAGGCAAATGTCTTAAACACAGGATAACACCCTGACACCTAAAGGACAACTGCATTGTATGCTTATGCTAACCAGTGTTTGATGTGTAGCATCCATAATCACAGCTGCTTACTGTAGATCCAACAATGGGGGATACTGACATCTCTGCAGTGAGGAACACCTAGCTGAAGGCTCTGTAGTTCACAATAGCACTACCACCATATACCTCAGAACCAGACATGTGGGCCATAACACAGGTACGGACCACTCCAGGTGGTGGCGTCCCCACATACATAGATGCCACTCACATGTACTGACCGGTATTCCCACAAAAGGCATCACAGATGAGTCAGGTGCAAGACACAGTGTCAAATGCTGCATTCTAGGATGTAAACCTCAGACACCACCATGCCCTCAGACCACCAACACACATCCATACATGTGGTAGGACATATAATAGTACACCACCATGTGACCATTGTCCAGTGGACTGTACCAAGTTCGACATCAACTGTGCAGAGTACCCATGTACTGACACAGTTGCATCATGTGTTATGCAATGCAATGATACCACTGTCTGTAACCAGGTCAGCTGTACACATACCAGGGGCCCTCGGTTATTTACAGCATCAGCAGATGACTGTTGCTGCACACCAGTAAACACCCTCATGTTTGTATATGACATACATGTACCTGCCCTGGATATGTACATGCCACACACATACAACATATATGTAAATAGCATAGCTGTTGTTGTCCTTTGTGCAGACAGGTGGCTACAGCCATTACACTCATGCACATGGAATGTAGGTCCATGGCTGCTGCATGCTAACAGTACATAAGGTGTGATATCAATGTTGACATAGGCAACATTCCATCTGCACCGGTCACCTATTACACCTATCATATCATACAACAGTCCATGTGTCATGTATGTCATTACACATGTCCACCAATTGCAATGCCTACAAACATGTCCAAATGACAGGACTGTAGGACCTACACAAATGTACATGTAGTGGTGTGTGTTCAGATACCATGCATGTGCAGTTGCTGATATATGCAGTTGACGTGTATCTTAGTACATCATGCAGTTGCAATGCAGTCTCAACATTGCCAACTGTATATGGTGATATGCTGAATGTATGGAAAGATGTATCTCAGGTATGGACAGATGTGTGGAAATAACTAAGTGGTGAGGCATCTTTGCAGATGGATGTTTGCTGAAGACAGCTCACAGGTGTGCCACAAGCGGACCTACAATAACCTGTGTAACTGGTAAGCAATGGTTTCATTAATTGAAGGGCATAACACACAACATAGACAGCGGTCAGGGTGACACAGAAGGTAAATCACTTGACACCTGCAGCAGTTAAAACCTCCCGCGTGCATATATCAGCACTGTTGCCAAAGGAAGTGTCAGTACACTTTGTAATGCGTGCAATACTGCTGTAAGTTTGTCATACATATCATGAGCTAGGCAGGTGTTTGATTCACAGTACTGGCATGTGTGGTTGCGTGTGTGTCCATACATGTCACGTATGGTGGTGAATACATCTCGGTTGTTACTCACTCACCTGTACACTAATGTAGACATCTGTACAGACTGCAATGTAGAAAGCAGGACATAGGCAGGGGCATGTGTCTCACACATGTGAGGTATCTGTATGTGCATGACATAGGTGTATTCAATAGTGAATGCCACAGTGTGTGTATGTGTGTGTGTGTGTGTGTGTGTGTGTGTGTGTGTGTGTGTGTGTGTGTGTGTGTGTGTGTGTGTGTATGTATGGCTGTCTGGTCTCTGGAGTGAGGATGTATGTTACCATACTGAACTGATATGACCCCCTCCCCCCATCCAGGTGATGCAATCTACTATCCATGTTGATGTTCCCGATCTTAGGCCATACTGACTACCTGTACATGTGTATTCTCTGTGGCGCCTCATGCACAGTACTGTAATGATGATTTGCACATAGGCAGAGGTCCTCACCTCAACAGTAGCAACTGTGTGTGAGTGTGTGTTACTGTGTTGGTGAATCCGTGAGTGTATGGGTGTGTTACTGTGTCACTGAAAACATGTGTGTCAATACCTGAGTGTGTGGGTGCAGTTGTGTGCTGGCATCCTGTCATGGAAATGTGTATTACTGCTTCCCAATGAGGCATCACACTTCCCACTGGCCTCTACCCTTTATCATCAGCTAGACCACTCTCTTACCTCACCACTCCATGTAACTGTACCTGTGATGTCGCCCAGTATGGATGTCACGTTTGTAGCCACAATAGCTTAATACACAGCTATCATGCTCTTAGATCAGTAGACGTGTTTGGAACGTGGGACATTCTAACTGTGATGTGGAAGCTACAAGGTGCATGCTGGAATATTCATACATACCTGTGAGTAGTCCACATTTACATATGGGACACTAACTGCAAACACTGACATCCACCAGCACGTGCAATTAGACCTAAAGGAGGAAAGCAGAACATCATGACCAACATGCAGTTACTGTTGTTACACAAGACACATACTGCTAACAGTACGAAATGCATTGTACACTTGTACTACATGGTATGCCTGCTGCCTGTCAACAGTACTCAACAATTGTAAACTGCACTTATCTTCCTAGTCTGTTCACCCTGTGTATCAGACCATATGAGCATGTCCCTGCACCGATGGTGTGGATGACAGGGATGTGGCACAGGCATCATCATATGCGCAGGATGATAATGTTTGCCAGAGGCCTAGGCTGCACCATTGGATGACATCATGTGTGTGGGTTAGGGCCTTTGATCTAATTGGGACTGTGTGGATGTTATGCATGTGTGTGTTGCGGTGCCCTACATATGTTTCTAGTGTGTGTGTGTGTATGTATGCACACAGTTCTGGCATGTGTCTGGCCTACACAGGGGTATTATTGACAGCTGTGGACTGTACAGGCCAGGTTTTACAGTTCACGATGTCCGGCCACGGCCATGTGACCTGTGCCTGCCAGGGGTTGCAAGGGCACTACCAGGCAGAGGTGCAAATTGGGTACTGTCTGACATATGTCCACTGGAACCATGTCCCTGTTGGGACTGTCCAGGGCCACGTGCACGTGGCCTGCTGTGTCCTGGTGTGGACTACACAGCACCAGCTGCACTGCTGCTGCTACCGCCACTATGGGAGCGGGCATGTGAGGTAGCTCGTTCATGTAGACCTGAAACAGGTGATGTAGCAGGCCTACGTCAGCATGCCCGATGCCTCACTTCTACCAGATGTTCCAACACAGACAGCTCATGCTTGTGGATTGTCATGCCATGGTCAATGACTCCAACCATGTCACCCAATCATCTATCCAAAGCTTCAGCAATCTGCTGTTGAGCATTTAGCATTGTCTGGATGTTGTTGTTTAAAGAACGGACAGCAGCCCTCTGAAGCCTCTGATCTTCTCTGTTGTGCCATTCAGCACGTGCCTGTGCCTCCATTACAGCCTGAAACATACGTCTGGTGACACAAGCTGCTGTGCTTTGTCTTGCAGGGGCATGTTGGCCAGAGGTCCTCCTACGAGTAGCACTGGCCACATGCCTGTGTGGGGCATCACCAGTCAGTTGGCTGACACCATGTTATGCATGCACACCTCCCATAGCCCCCACATTTTCTTGTTCCAAGCTACCACACGCCAACTGTCCTTCCTCTATGGCCACTGGTGAGGGGGTATGTGTAGGCATGAGATACTGTACAGATAACTGTTGTCATGTTGTGACACACTCAAGATGTTCAACACATGTTATGTGGTGGATTGATGTTACGCCTACACAAGATGTGCACAGGCCTGTAGTATGTCTAGTGTTCCACATCTGCAATATAACCATTACACAAAGGTCATAGTTGTACCGTGTGAAGCCAATGTACGACAGGGTGTACACATAAGCACATCACGTCTACTGTGTGTGTTGCTTCATGTCTCTGGCCATCCTCCATGGCCATGTGTGTACATGTGTTGTCCAAATTATTGTGATGGGCATCTATTTCACATGTCTGTGTTGTCCCATATGACATGCACCCATAGATGCCATATGCTTCACGGACGACAGGGTTATGCAGACAAAGGGTGGTATGTGGGATATGTTTTTCAGGATAGTTAGGCAGTGTTGCAGCCAGGCCACTAGATGTCATGGACATGTCAACATAGCACATCACATTGTGTGACATTCATAACAGGGCTATGATCCACAACAGTGAATCCTGTGGGCTGGCCATACTCCAGCTCACTGTGTAGTACTGTTTGTATTCCCCACATGTGTAGTTCTGATCTGTAGTACATGTCCCTACAGTGAACAGCACCTCCACCATTGTATGTGCAGCTGTCCACACATCTGGCAATGACAGTTTGTGAGGTTTCATGTCTGTGTTTCACATAGTTTGCAAGTATTGCACATGGGTAGCCATTGTGATGTATTGCAAGTCCGACCTGTATATTGTGACAAGACCATTCATTATGTGTACATGTGGTAAATGGCCACATGGCAGATAGATCTGTGTATTAAGATGCCTGATAAATAATAACAGTCTCACCTGCAATGGGCTGCTGTCACAGCGGAATGCCAGAGGTACCTAAATAGGAGTAACACAGCAGTATGATCATTATCCACGCCTGTATGATGGCTACAGGGTGCAATGTGCATGCTAACACATACACCAGTACAATAGACTATACTATGGAGTATGCACATGTGTGCATACACAGAGTAGCATACTATAGTATGCGGCATGTGTGTATACATGCCTTGCATATAATGTTACATTACATATTGTACAGTGACACATGTAACTATATGGAAAATAGTTGTTATAGGTGCAGTAGTGACTTACCAGGCAACTCCAGGCTTGGTGGTTGAGAGACACCCACCTCCACAATATCGGCTAAGGCTTGTGGATGTTGTTCTGCAGGTGTCCCCAGGTTGGTCAGTAGCTCCTCGGTACATGTGAGTGGGGGCTGGGTTGTTGGCCCACCACCTGTTGCACCTTGTTCCCTGGCGATTGCATTCACACACTGTTTTACCCAACTAATGAGGTCTGTACAGTGTCTGTGCACCTGCTGGTATGTGCGGTTGTGGCCACCAACATCATTAACCCCTCAGAAAAGTTCCATCCACAGGGCATCCCACTGCTGTGCATCCTGTGGCACATGGCTGAACAGGATATCATGATTGTCATGTAGCTATAGGATGAGGGCCTCATCCTCCAAAAGGGTATAAGGGGGTAGCCTTGCACATGGCATACCTGGAAGACATAATGATGGAGACAGGTCACAGTAACTCACAGAGACATACAGAGCTATAGCTGAACATACATCTGTATTGCATTTATTATGATTAAATAGTTGTCTTTGCAAATCTACATGACACTGACACCACTGACATGTTTGTCACACACATTTGACACTCAATGGTGATTGGATATTATCACCATATATGTGTGTGTGTGTCACCTGATTACATTGCTCATACTCCATGTGGATGCTGTTTTGATGTGGGCATGTCTGTTTGCCTGTACTGGTATTCTTACCTATCAGCACATGGCTGGATGTGTCCACATTAATGCAGTCGACCTTGATGCTGTGTATATGTCGCATATAAAGATTTACACTACCTTAACGGACATGACCTGTGACCCTGCAGACTTGCTCACGGAAGGTTTTACATGTATGTGTTTTGCCATATACATCTACATGGCACTGTACAGCAGTTCAGCATCCTGCCATGTATCACCTGTGTTGCACATGTGATACACATGGGACACTAGCTAGCCAGATGGTATTTGCAGGGATGGGTATCAACTATAGCATATACAGTCAAAGTCAACTAGTAGGCTATATGCTCTGGGCCATGTATGAATCTAGGATGAAAGGTTACCTAGCTGTAGCAGACAGGCCGGTCTCTGGGGCCAGGTGGAGCAGTGCTACATAACTGATCCACAGGGTTTATGATACATTTACCATGCGGTCATCACACCATGTCTGAGAGTGGGGCAAAGTGCAGCTTTGCTGGACAGGAATGCATAGTATGGCAGGACTATGTAACATGTATGGGACAAGGATCTGTCCAGCATGTGGTGATCCTAGTACTAGGAAGGTGGATGTCCATGAAGTATGTGTTTGAAATCAGGATGTGTAAGTATAGCATGTTCAACATCACTGGGTTGGACATGGCTTTATTCAGGGTAGGCATCATGCTACATAGTGAAGATGGGGATTGGGAAGGTTGGTGTAGGCCATCTGAACATGGCCAATACCCCTTAAAGGAAATATGTGATCTGATATGGGTCACTTGAGTGTTGAGTATGGCTGGACTCTCTATCTCTATATTCATGGATGGCACCCTGTCATGATTAGGGTTGCCACATACAACTACCTGACAGGTGTGGTGACGTAACTATCACAGGAAAGACAACTGCCCAGCTGCATCCCTTACACACAGTGTCCATTATGTTGACCACTGCCTAGGTGGTAGTTCATGGGTACAGGGTTATTAACATAGGAGTGACAATGCAATATGTAGCTGTCAGATTGTGCCCATATGTCACACACCTCACCCACAAAGCCCCTTCTGTAAGTTGTCCACAACACTCTGGGTCAGCTATTGCTCCTAGGTCATACTCATTCACATACTTCAATAGGCAGATGCCTTCTATTAGTCTGTGTGGTACAGACTACAATGAGGGGGAGTACAATGAAGTAACCCTGTCTTACTGTAGCTGGCACTGGTGTGATGTACTTGTATTATTCAGACACCTTCTGTAGTGTTGGTTATGGCAAAAGTCCCATTGCAAAACACTCCAGTGACATAGGAATGTACATCTAGTATACTGAGTGTAGGTGGCACACAGTATGGGTGTTGATGTCCTATGACCTGGGAAAGCTATGATATGCAGTGTGAAATCAACCTTACTGTCACCTACATCTGTACTGCTGACATCAAATAATTTGATCAAGGTTCATGGCCTTTCAGACCAGACTCAGCAGGGTACTAGTGCAGTACTTCCCATTATCAGTGGTGCCTCCCCCTTTGTGGGTTGTGATACCTGTTGGTGTGCACCATTCAGTGTGTACACAGCCTGACATGAAGCTATGTTTTACATGATGTGTATGTGGAAAGCAACTTGTTTTGCCATATGTGTATGATACAACCTGGGATGTGGACAGGTCCCATGCATTCTGAGTGCAGCTTGTACCTGCATAGTTGTGGTTACAGGGGCTCTGTAGTGTACATGGATATATGACTGTGTACCTGTTGGGGGGGCAGTGTGTTTATGTCATCCAAGACCCTATCTGGATTGCTTATTCATGCTCAGCACTTGTTCAGAACTTGTAAGCACTACGTAAGCTACTAATTACTATAACACTCAGTCTTCCTCATTACCTAGAGGTAAACAGTTTTTGTACGTACTTTTCTCACTTGCTTAGAGTACAATAGCTCTTGTACTCACTTTCCTCACTTATCTAGGGGAAAATAGTTTTATATTCAGGCATGTCCAAGGGTCAGCTCCCAGTGTTTTCTCCTGTCTATCTGATGAATCCGGACATCTTGAGGCAATGTAGACATTGCCTCATGTACACAGACAACCCTCTCCGCCTACCACCCAACACTACAACCTGTGAGAGATGCACTTATCTAGCCAAACTGGAGGTAAAGCTCACTCCAACCAAGACTGACCCTGACAGTCATGTGGAGAAGGTAAACATTTGCACCACACCACACTCATCACATAGTCTCCCTAAATCTACACCATCATAATCCACACATAGTAACACAAAAACATTTGTGAAGGCTCTCAATAATAATCTGTCTAAGCAACAGAGACCTCCAAAATGGAAATGCAAGCAGCCTCCATTCCCCAACACACCCCCAATGGCACATAGCCCACAGAGTCAGTGTGCCACTCAACCACAGCCAATATGGCAAATTAATATACCCAACACACTAGTCATAGGTGACTCTATAGTCAGGCACACTGATGTTCCACTCACCAGGCTAAACAAGGAGAAGGTTACTGTCAGCTGCCTGTTGGGTACCAGGATCTGCTACATAACCCACGCACTCAGGTCACTCCACAACAAGTACAAATATGATGCTGTCATTGTCCATGTTGGTGTGAATAACCTGAGACGTACCTCCCTGGACTACATGAAAAAAGACATGGAAGAGCTCTCCGATCTTGTAGGCTAGGCAGGTATGACCCTAGCCCTGAGTAGCATTCTGCCATCACCCAGAATGATACCGCAGTATGAGGACAAAATTATTGACTTCAACAATTGGCTAAGCTTCTGGTGTTATTCTAAGGGGATCCAGTATCTGTCTGCTTGGGATGACATGGTCGACAGACCACGATGCTTTGCCACAGATGGCCTGCACCTGTCACCTCTGGGATTCCGGATACAGGCTAAGCCTCTTGCTGCCCCTATAGTGCCTTCTTTAGGCAAGGTTCAAATAACATATTCACCACCATAACAGGAACAGGCAAGCACAAACTGAGGGTAATGCTACTCAAAGCTGGAAGTCTAAATCTCAAAATGCACTCACTCGAGGCACTCCTTGTAATGGAGAACATCGATATCTGTGCAGTGATTGAGACCTGGTTCAAGGCTCCAGAGAGCACTCCTGCTCTACCAGGCTATAACTCATAGCACACTTTTCAGCCATGTAACCTGGACCGGAACACCCAAGGCGGAGCTGTGTCCATATTCATTAAGGATATCCACCCCTCCAGGCTAGTTGCTTAGCACAATGCATCCAAGGTTATCCAAGTGCAACTACCTCTGGGCTAAACTGCAATCCAAATCGTAGCTTGCTACAGATCCCCCACCATGCCCCAAGATTCCCACTCCTCTTTTCTTGATGTACTGGAAATTATTAGGGTTCAACCAAACACCCTACTAATGGGCGACTTCACCTACCCCACGATTAACTGGGAAAACTATTCGTGTACCAACTCATTAGCTCAACACTTTCTGGAATTCATAAACACCAATGCCCTGGATCAACTTATCCACACACCCACCAGGGGCAACAATATCCTAGACCTAGGCATTACCAACATGAATGACCGGTGTTCCACACCTGAAGTCAACTCCTCATTGGTCCGATCTGTCCATAAGCTAAACACCCTTGATATCCACATCCCGCCCCCAGCCCCCATTAAGGAAACCACAGTATAATATTTCTACAAAGCCAACTTCATGCTTCTTAATACAGAAGTTGTGAACTTCATGACACCCATGCAGATGGACAATACAGTTACAACTGCTGAATCCTACACAAATGCACTCTATAAGTACTTACACGAGTGCATGGATCATGCTATCCCAAACAGCACCAAGACACTATACTCCTAATTAAGGAAGCCAATCTGGTGGCCCCCTGCCATAAACAAACTGTACAACAGAAGGAAGACACTGTTAGAAAAGAGAGTACTATCCCATGCGTGGAGGAGCTCCCTGGTCAGCCTCAGTAAGAAGCTGAGATCCCTTATAAGATCCTCTAAAGATAGCTACGGAAACAAAACCATCACTAATTCCAAGGACACCCACAAAGCATTCTATAGCTATTTCAAACATCTCAATGTCAACACCCAGATCTGCTCTGGGTTACAGCACAAAGGCACGAACATTATAGAACCAACTGATATTGCCAACATCCTGGCAGATAGGTTCAGTGCTACCTTCCCCCCTCTCACCCCCTAAAAGGCCCATATCTATACAGGAAGAATACAGAGTCCTTGTAATCAAAACTACGCAGGTAAAAGCTGCACACTCTAAAGCCAATATCACAGCATCCATGGGACCAGACAACATCCTAGGCTGCGTTTTACATGAACTTCAGAACGTACTGGCTCCCCACCTATGTACCATGTTCAATAATAGCCTCGCATAAGGCTTTGTGCTCCCTGAATGGTGCACAGCAACAGTTATCCAACTCCACAAAGGTGGTGCCACAATGGACCATGGGACCTATTGCCCTATGGGCCTGACTAGCCTGGTCTGCAAGGCTATGGAGCACATCATCATGGATCTCAGTCAAAGAGACATTGGGTACCTCCAAACCTTTGACCCCTCCCAGTTTGTCTTGGTTAAGGGCAGACCATGCCTCTTAAACCTGGTGGACTTCTTTGAGACAGTTACTCAGGCATTAGATGAGAGTAAGGAGGTCCACATAGCCTACCTTGATCTCTCAAAGGCTTTCAACACCATTCCCCATTCTGGTATTATCGACATACCCATCCACCTGAACATTAACCCCTACATCATGAGATGGTTTGCAAAGTGGCTCACGGGCAGAACCCACACAGTGGGAGTTGCATACCCTAGGTCCAACTGTTAACCAGTTACAAGTGGCGTCCCCCAGGGCTCAGTCCTAGGACCCTTCATGTTCGGTATATACTTCTCTGAGGTACAGTCAAGCACAGAAGGGCTTTGGCTGAAAAGGTTTGCAGACGACTGCAAACTAGGGGCCATAATTGTTTCCCCTGCTGATACAGACACCCTCCGTAAGGATCGCACTGAGATGGATACCTGGTGTCAATATCATGGCCTCAAGCTGAATGCCAAAAAGTGCATAGTCATCCCCTTTGGATAAAACGAATTACCCACAGACTACCACATAGGTGCTAGTCCCCTACATACAGAAAAGGTAATAAGGGATCTGGGAACCCCAGTAGATAGCAATCTCTCCTTCAGTAACCATAATGCCAAGGTGGTTAAAATATCCTTCTACGTGGCCTCCCTAATCTCTAATGGATTTGCATCCAGAACAAAGGAGGCCATTGTGCCTATCTACTCTTGACTTATTAGACCCATTAAAGGATACAACATCCCATTTGCGATGTACCTTACAAGACAACTGCAACAGCTTGGAAGACCACAACAGTACCACACCAAGAGGATTACTGACCTCAAACAGATGATCTATGCAGCCCAACTAAAAAAACTCCAGCTGTACTCGGTTGCATACCGCTTACTCACAGGTGATCTCTGCTTGACATACAAGGCCCATGTCCAACCCAGTATTGCTGGATATGCTCCACCTAAACAGAAGTCCCTGAAAGCCACATGCTCTAGGGATATACACCTAACCACAACGATGACTAGGATGTGCTGGACAGATAGATTCCTGACCCGGAGATTCCCCATGCTTTGGAACATGATTCCAATGTACATCAGGCAGGGCCCCTCACTAGCACTCTTCAAGATAAACCTTGACGGGTGGATGGGAGACAGACATGTACCCCGGGGATCACTGCAGTGGCTCTGCTGGACAGAGGCACAGGGAACTAATGATTCTGCTGTTCAGAGGCACAGGGAACTAACCTAAGGGGGTGGCGGAAGCCAAAACACTCTAGCTAGGCTTATAAATACCCTTGGGCAGACAGCCTAGTACCTACCTTTGAACTTATTACATGTCTTATGTGCATGTATAGTTAACTAGCTCTTCCATTTTCCTTTGCTATCATGCTGATAAACTGTCGGGTGACTACAAGTCATATGTATCCTGTTATTGTGTATTGTAAATGCCAATAGACATAACTAATGTTTGCCTAACATAACAGTAATGCTATGTAACTTGTAATACATAACTGCCTACAATACTGTACATTACAGTTATTGGCACAATATCCCACAATGCAAATCATAATTGCACAGTAGGCCAACCTTTGACATGTTACTCTCAGTAATACATCCATACATATGCCTACTGTTACAATATATCAACATATACTATCCCCTGTTATAGCACATACTTGTTGGACTAACCCTGCCACTGACAGTGGCTGGTGAAGAATTGTTCAGTTCAAAGCCCTTATATAGCATCCCTTGTGGTGTATGCGGTGTTTGCCTTGTGACCTACAGCAGTACACACATAAATGCTACAAGCGTTACTATGCTCAACAATACATCACTACAAGATAACTGCTTCCACTATATGCATTGCGTACACTTTAAATATTACTGAACAGGTACTACATACACAGACATACTGAATGTCCTACATACCTTATTAGTAACTCGAGGTGTCGTTGACTGTTATTTCAATCCTTTTCAGTTTGTGTTTCAATCTCCTTTGTAAGGTTCTGCTGGTATATACAGATGGCTTGAATGTGTGATAAGCCATCCTTTTATAGTTAAATATCGGTAACATGTGCTATCCTGACCACCAATTGGTGTTCCAAAGTAGTTAATTAGATGCACATCAGCTGTGCAGCTACTCCATTAGCCAATACCATGGCAACAGTGGTGTATAATTGAGTACTCCACTTGGGCGTTGTCCCTTTGCCTTACATTCAAGGAAGACGGCTTGGATGTGTTTGTGATGTACTTCAACAGCTATATGGAGACAGACAGAGATATATTAGCTTCATGACTCCTGTGGATTGTGTGTAATGGCTAGAAGATGTTGTTCTACATTTGAGTACAGCTGTCATATTTCAGAACATTGCTACTTATGCAGAGTTTGTTTGTACCTGATACTTCTGCAGATGTTTCAGTCTGGCAAGGATGTTTGGGCAGCTCAAGGCTGTATGGCTATGCATGAAATGTTAGGTGGTTTACAGTGTGCTCACCAGACAACATCTTTGGTTTGGTTTACATGTGTATCATACTGTGCTGTTAATCAGTAATTGGTAACACTTCCCAGTGTACACACAACCCTCTGAAATGGGATTAGTGCAACCAAACCCTGTAACATCAGCAGCTGTTCCATTGTATAACAGCAACTATTTCACATAGGGCCATGTTAGTGTGTCTCTGACAAGGTATGTTAAAGCTTCTGCAGATGTCGTACAGTGAATGAATGATTTGTGATGCTATTACAGTTTGTAATGTAATTAGTTTGGGTGTGGGGGAGATGTTGGTGGGTGTACATAGCAGATGCAGGTGTGTATGATCTGCTTTTATACATAATCGATATGTGCATAAGGGTTCCTTCCCTATTTGAACACTTATCCTTTAGTGGACTAATATTATGGTAATTGCAGGCTGATTCATTAAGGCACTGTTAATTGGTTCTGTATAGCATGCAGGTGATGTTAGTCCTTGAATCCTTTCGGCAATACATTGGAATGTAATAAAGTGTTGCTACATGAAAGCTGTGTATTTCTGTCATAGGTATTTGCAGTCACTGGAGTTGTGTTGGTGACTGATCCTCTTTGGCTAGGGTTGCCACCTTTTCAAATGGCCATAGTGGGACATTTGCGGGACACACATCAGATTTTACAAGGTGACACAAACCCATGGTCAGTACAAAGGATAGAACTTTCCCTTTTTGCCTAAATATAAGCTTATTCTTGTAGCAGTTTAGTTGCTTATCCTGTTTCTTGTAAAATGTAGGTATTTTAGATACAGAAAGAACTATTGTATGCAACTATTACATTACATATGGGACATAATTATGTCCTACAGTCTCAGGACATTTGAAACATTTAATAATTTTGAAGAAGATGAATGAACACCACTCGTCCCACGATCCTGAATGAAGCTGAAATAACATCCATCTTGATGTTCTCAACCGTTGAGAGGCTCATTCAGGATCGTGGGACGAGTGGTGTTCATTCATCTTCTTCTTCCAGACTTTGTTCTTTGGATTTGGTTTCATTGGCTTTTTTACTGGTTATTTAATAATTTTGGTCAGGACACAACCGCCCAAAGAGGGACTGTCCCTCGTAGAGTGGGACAGGTGGTAACCCTATCTGTGGCTCATGTCCATAGCACATATTTGTAATAGCGTATAGGCATATACTCTCCATATCCTTTGTTCATAAAGTTTGGTCGTGGCAGAATGTGTGATTGCTATGGTACATGTTATACTCATATATGAACACTTCAGCCGCTGTATACGGGGTACCTACTGAATCCCAAATGCACACAATTCCGACGCCCACAGTACTGGGCCCAGAATCCCATACCCCACATTAACGACAGCTACAGTCAAACTCACAAAAAGTAACACAAACATGGAACACACACACGTACACACAGACACACTGCTACCCACCACATCCAAACAAACCATCCTACACTACGTATGAGCAGGTGGGCAAGCCCCCCTACACCCCCCATGTGGGTGGTTGCACCCCCAACACCCCCCCTGCTTTAATATTCTACCTCCTAGATAACACAAACAGACGCACAAAGCAAACCCACACCCACTCATTACAGTCCCCCAGGAACACACACAACACTCAGAACACACACTTACACACACTACAGCCCTCAGAAACACACTTACACAAAGTAACCTACCTGAACCGCAACACCAGAAGCACTGACTAAATGTCCCTTAACATCGGGATTTTAAAACTCGCGCTTCTGGTGTTTCGGTACTGTGGTCTTTCGGTCTTTAAGCTTCGTGATTACGTGCGTTGGTATGTCAAGCATTCAGTATTTGGTAGGTATCCCATTTATATGTACCTCCATGGTTATGTAGATGTTGTTAACCTATCTATATATCTACATATATATGTATAGCCCCATATATCGACATATATCTCTCTCTCTCCCTCTCTCTCTCTCTCTATATATATATATATATATATATATATGTTGATTTATATATGTATATATATATATATATATATATATATATATATTATATATATATATATATATATATATATATATATATATAATATATATATATATATATATATATATATATATAGCATACACCTTTCATTGCCGATTTGTCCTATTTCCACACATTCCTCCCTTTTGTGATTTGACCTGTCAGAATATACAACTGCTGTTGGTACATCTCAGGTAGCTTAGTGGTAGGTTATTGTGAAGATTGAGTTCATGGTTGCATGTTCTAATCCTGGCAGTGGTCATTTTACCTCTCAGACCAGGCACTGGTAGTGCAAGGGTGATTAACGCACATTTCAGCGGTTGTGTGTTCCAAATGTTTATTATTCTGTGGAATGCTACCTATATATGCAAGCTGTGGTTAAGGTATACTATGTAACATGTAAATCATCTCTGACTTTATTGGGATTTGAACCAGGCCTGCACAAATATTATGCAAATGCTGTAGCCATTACACTATTGACATTAACATTCCTTCTGCCTATTTCCTATATCCATGAATCCTATGTGTAAGCTTTTCTACACAACAGGCGGAGCCACCCACACCCAGTGAGCTTCTCGAAATACCGACATGACACATGAATTGAGACTATACATTAACATCCTAACTACATTTGGCATAACCACTCACTGACACACTTCAGGGGAAACCTTGATGTGTGACTGGCCAACAATATATACACCTCTGGGATCATGTGTCCCAGACACATACAGCCAGGGTGTGGTGGAGCCACTCCAGTTCTACAGCAGCAAGACCTGTTGGGGAAATTTAATGCTGTTGGTTTGTCATGTTATCATGCACTTTTGAGATCACTATGTGCCCCTATCACCCTACAGCACACCAGTCTTCAACAGCTTCCAGCAACTCTGCCTGGAATCACTTCATTGGCTATGCTTGACAGAGGCTCAGTTACTTCATCAATGGTGCAGGTAAAGCCAACACACTGTAGCTATGCTTCTAAATGCCCTTGGGTGGATAGCCTACTACCTATCTGTGAACCTCTACAGTGCAGGACATCTCCAACATCATATGTGATTATACAGAGTTTTCTGATCACAATATACAGTATAAATTCACCATGTAGTCAGACAACACTTTAAGTACAGCAATAGCATACAGACTACTGATACCTAATCACTCCAAAAGCCTATCTTGGAAGCTAGTGGACTTGTATAGATTTCAAGCTTTGTATTGCCTGCCAGTAGGTTACCTACAGGAAAGATGGGATACAAGCACAGATGGGATACATGCCTGCAACAATGCCATACCAACTTGCATGTGTCAGCCTAAGGCTTTGAAATGCTGGGCAAGGCTATTGGTGCCCCCATGGTGCCATTTTTAGGCAGGTCTCAGAGATGAATCTCACCTCCATGAACTGCACAATAGCAGAGCCAATGAGGGTTAGGCTACTCAACACCAGGGGTAGTACTCACAACATGCACGCACTCACAGCAGCCCTCAGTATGGACAACATCTACATCTGTTCTGTGACTGGGACCTGTATAAGGCTCCTGTGAGCACACCGGTACTACCAGACTACAACCCATAACGCACATTTCAGCCACTGTACATGGACTGGCACAGACATGGAGGGGGTGTATCCATATTCATCGGGGATATCTACACCTCCAAGTTAGTGAGGCAGCATGATACCTGTTTGATCATCCATGTGCAGCTAACATCAGCCACGACTGCAATGCACACTGTGAGCTGCTACAGATAACCCTCCATGACCCAGGAGCACCACTACAACTATCTGGAGACAGTGGTAAACATGACAGTCCTACCAAACACCCTGTTATTGGTCAATGTCGGCTCCCCTACACTTAACTGGATAACCTACGCGAGTATTCACTTCCAAGCTCAGAATTTCCTGGGATTTATCACCTTATATGGCCTGTATCAGTTGATAGATGGACTAACGAGAGGTGAAAACATAACAGAAGTGGTAATCACTGACATGTGCAACAGGTGTACTACAGCAGAGGTAAACCGGTCACTGTTTAGATCTGACCATGAACTATTCACTGATGATTTCTACTCCCAACCATCTCCCCCACCCAAGGAACACACAGTTAATACCTTTCCTACAGCTAAATTCACAGTACTAATGACAGAGGTGGGAGGGTTCACAGCCCCCATGCTCAGGGATGACACTGCTCAAGATACAGACAGCATTATGAATGCACTCTATAAGCACCTACACAGATGCATGGGTCATGCCATCAATGGTAAACCAGGACTAGCTACTCCTACACAAGGACACCAGTCTGCTGAACCCCTGCATTATACAGGCTGTACAACAGAAGTAGTACAGTAGTCCAGAACAACAGCAAATCTGAAGACACGCAGACGTCCGTGACTAGTATTAGGAAGATACTTATGTTATGCATGTAATCATCCAAGGCTGACATCCACAGGTAAATAGGCATGGATTCAGAATATGACCACAAAGGCTTCTTTGGCTAAGTCAAGGTTGTAAGCAGGAACACACACATTTGCACTGTGCTGGTGCAATATTGCACTGAATATACTGACCCTACTGATATCACCAACACACTTGATGATACATTCGGAGCAAGCTGCAACCCCTACCGGGCCCACAACAATACCCAAAATGTACAGTATCCCAGACATCTGAGACATATAGGTGGTAATGGCCCTTTCAAACGGCATGACAGTGCATCACTGGAGGCAGATGGTGTCCCAGACTGCATCCTGCAGACACTACAAGACAAAGTGACCCCCTGTCTAATATAGCAATTCAACATCAGCCTCTACACAGGCTACATGGCCATTCACTGGTGCATGCAATAGCTATTACACTCCACCAAGGTGGTGACACAACTGACCATGGTAACTACCACCCCATAGGCCTGAGTAGCCTGATCTGCACAGCTATGGAGTGCGTCCTCATGGCACTCATTAACATAGACAATGGTAACCTCCAGACACTTGACCCAACCCAGGTCACCTTGATTGAGTGCAGATCATGCCTACTGAACCAGTTTGACATCTTACAGCCACCTAGACTTTAGGTGTGGGGTGTGGTAGCTCACACATACTACCTGGACCTCACCAAGGGTTTTGACACCATTCCCCAATCAGGTATTATTTCTACACTCACCAGCCAGTACATACACCCATACATCACAGGTTGGTTTGCCAACAGACATATGCACAAAACCCACATGGTAAGCCTAGCAGCCTCCAGGTCCAACTCTTGACCAGTCACAACTGGTGTCCCACAGGACTCAGTTCTGGGACCCCTACTGTTTGCCATATACTTCTCAGAGGTACAGGCTAACACAGGTGGACTACAGCAGGCCGTGTTTGGTGATTACTGCAGACTGGGAGCCATAACTGACAGTCCAGCTGTCACAGACGTCCTTCAAGGGGCCTCACATAGACCAACACAGGGTGTCAGAGTGATGGCCTCCAGCTAAAGGCCACATAGTGCATGGTCATTCCATTTTGGGAAACTACACACACACATATTAACACATGAGAGGCAGACAGTATAATTCAGATGATGTAATGGGTTTGTGGGGACTACATAACATAGTGATCTCTCCTTTGACAGTCTTATGTGTGAAGTAGTTAGGACATCCATCTATGTAGGCCATCTGATTACTTACAGGTTATTGTGCCCCTTTACTCATCAGTCATCAATCCCATCATCGAGTATGATAATCCATTTTGGATGTACCTCAGAAGACACATCTGACAGCTGAAAGGGACATGAATGTACCTCGCATAGAGGGATAATGCCCTCAGACATGTGTCCTATGCTGCCAGACTGCATAAACTCATGCATTACTCAGTGGCATCTCGGTTACTCAGAGATGATATTTGCTGGCCAACAAAGCCGTGTCCAAGTCAGGCTTAATGGATATGCTCCACCTATGGGCATCCATGTCACAGTGAGCCACACACTGTAATGAGCTACACCTTGCCACAACCATAACTGGAAGATGCTGGAGTGACAAATTCCTGTCACGGGTACTCTCCATTATTTGGAACTACATCCCTGATTACATTATATGGAACCTCTCACTAACACTCCAGGTAATCCTTCTAGAGTGGGTGGGGAACAGTGGATACACCTCAGGGATCCTGCAATTGGCTCTACTCCACAGAGGGACAGTTAGTTAATCAATGGGGTGGTGACAGCAGACACATTTTGGCTATGCTTATGACTGGCCTCGGGCAGTTAGGCATGTACCTACCTATGTATCTATGAACCTATACATACAGTATCGACACATGCTGACAGCTTAATTTACTGTTCAGGTATTGACTTACCTTGTGCCAATGGCAGTTGTGTGTACAATAGTTGAGGGCTGTCTATGTAGGATGCACACAGTAGACCACCTATACATAACAATTTACAGGTGGTCATGTGTGTGTGCCATCCATGTTTGCTGTGTGTGCAAGTGGAGAAGGGTGTCAGTCCATAGATGCCTACACTGTCAGTGTGTGTGCTATACGTTCCCTCTTTGCCAAGGCATGGGCATACTGGGCATGCCTCCATCTGCCTACTGAGGCTGGCACAGGGTGTTTGTGGTCTGTGCCTGTGGGGCCCTTGGCAATGGTGGTGGGCTGTGAGGGCTTTTACCATTCTGTCCCTGCTGTAGCTGTTTCTGCAGGATCATATTGTGTAGCATGGCACATACTATGAAGATGTGGGCATATGTGCCTGGTGAGTACTGCAAGGCTCCACCAGATATGTCCAAGCAACAGAACTGTGATTTCAGCATCCCAAACACATGCTCTATGATGATTCTGGTGTCTGCTTGTGTCTCATTATGGTGTTCTTGCGTGGCTGTGTGTGCATTTCTGATGGGAGTCATCATCCATGGTTCCAGTGCATAGCCTGCATCCCCCACCAGGTGGCCATATGGGATGTCCCCCCTGGCAAATACCTGATACAGCTGTGAGGCATGCCAGATGTGAGAGTCGTGATAGCTTCCAGGGCTGCCAGTACACACATCCATTATAATGCCCTGGGCATTGCACACGACCTGGCAGTTGATGGAGGCATATCCCTTGCGGTTTATGCAGTGCCTACCCTGCTCACCAGGTGATGTCTTGATGTGTACGTGTGTGCAGTCTATTGCACGCAGTACCTCCGGGTAGTCTGCCACACGATGGAAGAGACGCATATTGCTGGCCAACTCCTCCTGCATTTGGGGGAAGTATATGTGCTCATTGGCATGTAGTAACATGGCATCCAGGAACTGGTGGAGTACCCTAGATGCTGATACCTGTGAGAGTCCCATGACATCCCCAGTTGGCCTTTGAAAGGTACCTGTGGCTAGTATTCTCAAGCTTACACATACCTTTGTGACCACTTGGATGGGTTCCCCTCTGTTATTTCTGGCTCTGAGGCGTGGCTGGCACAGCTCAACAAGTTGCTGTATGATGTCCCTGTCCACCCTGTAACACTCTACTATCTCCAGATCATGTAGCCCCTGGCAGGTTACCCTGGGTCTGAACACTCTTCTGCTCCTCCGGTGCCTGAGATGGTTGTCAGCATCATCCTCCACACCACTGTCAGTCTCCAACAAATGCTGGTAAATCAAAGCTATGGCAGCCCCTAACATGTACATATTAAAAGTTTCCCATCTGTATACACCAATGGTGTAGAGTGTCTGGGAATACACAAGCATGTGTGTGTGGGGCTTTCACACTTTATACTATTGTGCAATGGATGCTGCTGGTGTAAGTGGGTGTGTATGTGCAATTCCAGCTGCAGGGTATCTTAATTATGGGTTTTAAAGCAGGTACTGCTATTGTGGGGCCTTTGGTGTTGACTTACACTTGGCTGCCATGATTCATCTATTGCCTTTTACTACACTTTTCAACCCAATTCCCCTCCCATTGTCAGGCATGCATCCAACTGCCTGCTTTCTTGTTTTGTACTTTCCCAACACAGGATTGTGTTGCGAAATGTGTTATGTAGCTGATCTACTGCAAGTTTGCTTTGTTCTGCTGTGCCAGTTCTCTTTTCTTTGCAGTACGGCACCTCCCCTTTCCTGTTCTGCAGATAGCTGCTAGCAGCCTTGTTAGCTGTTGTCAATGGCCCACTGTGAGTTCCTAGGTGTTAATTACTCATTTGTACTCCAATTACCATGCTGCAGCATTTCCTTATTGTCTTCCCATATCCTTCCTGTTTCAGCTATGGTGCGCACCGTGCACAGCTGTTTACCGGGTTTTGAGTGTGTTTTCATCCATGTTCACATGCACTTTTAGTTACCTTGTGTGCTCTCAGCTAAGAAAAGCTATGGCTACTTCCACACCCCTATCCTGTGGCTTTGCTTAGCAACAGGCAACCTGGATTAGTAATGCTCCAATGTGCTTACAGCTAAGGTGGCGTACCCCTCTCTTGATGTCATTTTTATCTCCAGGCCACACGTTGGTGTTGTACTGCTACGCTATGTGGTACATCCTTATGCCGGCATGGATTTTGCGATTCAGTATTACTTGACTCATTTGCATGGCATTGACTACTAATTCCTAGTTACCATGCAGAACACTGTCACAGACCCTTAGCAAACCTTGCGCCATGGTTGTGGTGTAGCATGTGTGCCATTGACTATTATGGTGAATTCATGAAATGTGTTACATTGCAGTTTTATAACATACAAATATATTTTCATTGTGATCCTGTTTGCGCACCAATGCACTGCGATTTTACTTTGCGTTAGTGTGGCCATGACATTAAATGTTATTTTTTATGTGTTGTGCATTTTTTTTATGCCATTGGCTATATATTTAGCCATTGGCATATATTAACATTATAAAACGTAAGTTTGGTCTGCTTTCATGGCTCCGATTTTATGTTTGAAAAAATGCAAACCGTTTTTTTGGTTTTCATTTCTACATACTTACGATACACCTGCACCACTTCAAGAATCGCTATATACCTTCATTTGCATGCTACACTGCTGCACATGGGGTAATTAGCATACATGCACCGGGAACTGCGCAGCTCTGGCATACACTGGTAGTGCATGTGGAAACAGCTCATACCTGAATCGCTCGGCAGCGATATTTGGCGTTAGATCACGGACGCTACTCCTGCGCCTGCCGCAAGCTTCCTGAATTCCGGGATGTCTATATCAAAGGGTAAGTGATGGGAGGATATTTCATGGGAAAATCAGCTGTCCTGTGTTTCCTCAAAGACTAGTCCCTTGGAAATCACATGGTCACTGATATTAGATGAAACACAGTGACTGAGACTCAGAACTACTAAGCATTGTTTTTTTTTTTAATTTCTCCTTTCTCCAATATTGTTTAACAATAGAGTTGGTGCATACGTTTGGAGTGTGTGTTGGACTTGCCTCTATCTTACATGGGGTGCAGGGGGATTTTTCCCATACACAATAAATGCCAACCAGTTAGGATTTATGACATTATTTTCACACAGTCAATTCTCAATCTTGCATTGCAGAGGTGGGGAAATTTTGTTATAGACACTATTTCTGCCACAACATTTTGCATGAGGTAGATATGCAACAACATAAGATAACCCCCTTGCACATCCCATGATGGAAGAGAAAGAACTCACAGTAAAAGAAGTACAAAGAGCACTAAGAAAAATGATGTCAGGAAAACCAGCATGCTCAGATGAAGTCATGGCAGAGATGACCAAGCTGTTGTGTGCTTTTACAAAAGAAATGGATTCTAAGAGTACCCATCAAGTTATGGAGTGAAAGGCATATTGTAGATGACTGGAGCAAAACATTATTTTAGCTGTATACGACAATAAAGGAGACATTCACAGCTGAGAGCAGTACAGCGATATCACAATTCCTATCACACTGTATGTAAGTGCTGGAGAGGGTGCTTGGTAAATGAATACGTAGAGTAGCAGAAGGTAAAATGGGTGATGAGCAGTTTGGATTCAGATCAGGATACAGTACAACTGAACCAATATTTGTAGTAGGAGATAATGGAGAAGAGGTTGAAGATGGGGAAAGAGTCCAACTGTAGATATTCCTAGACTTGGACAAAGCCTAAGACGAGGTCCAAAAAAGGTCCAAAAAAGGTGATTTGGACAGTCCTCTGATGGTATGAAGTCCAAGAATCATTAGGAGAATTAGAGCAGGCTATGTACAAGGATCCACTGGCACAAGTAAGAACAGTAACCAGACTCACAGGTGGGTTCCCAGTGGGAATAAGTGCACATCAGGGGTCAATTCTGAACTCACCACTGTTCATATTGATGATGCACTATACCAGAAAACAGGTCAGAAGGGACAAATCAGCAAAGGTGAGGTATGGCAGGTGATGTGTCATTATAAAAAGACTCAGGAGCTTCAGTATGGGGTAGGGGACTGGAATATAAAAATAAAGGCACATGGGATAAATCAGAATACAGACAAGACAGTGTTCGTGACACCAAATGCAGAAATCAAGAAAAGCTACAAACTGAGATATAAAGGAAATGGTAGAACGGGTTAACAGTTTCAAGTATCTGGGAGATGTTGTTGATGATAAGGGAAGCCACTGCTGGTTGTCTTATATCATCTGTGCCATTGCAGGTGAAGCACACGATGATTGTAGTGAGTCCTGGTTCTGCAGTGCCAATGTGCTAGGCAGACACAGTTATTAGCTCTTGTACTTTCTCAAAATCTGGCAGCTTATGGAATGATAGCTACTCCTAATGAAGAAATGCTGTACATGGATACTGGATGGGGCTTTTATGATCACTTGAGGGCAGCTTGTGGCTCCCACTACTTCAGGGATATGGGAGATACTGTAGATGTCATGCATGGTGCCGGCTGTCTTCCCTGATGTGCTAGTGAAACAGATATGCTCCTGTACATAACAAAACAATATATTAAGAAATATCTTGAGCATTTTATAGGTTGATATAGTACAGCGGTGGTGGTGCTGCAGTAGCATTGTCACCTCACAGTAAGACGTTGTTCTGTTCGATTCTCAGCTAGAGCGTCTTCTGCGTGGAGACATGCGTGAATGGGCGTATGTTTGTTGCAGGTTGTGCATCAGGGCTGGCAACCCGGCATGTAAAAATCTGCTGCCAATCATTAGTGGAGCAGAGTTCTGCTGTGGCGACCCCTAACTGGGAAAAGCTGAAAGACACAACAACCTACAAAATACTCAAGATGTCCCAGTTTGTATCTGAAAGATTCCTGTAGTTAATATGATATGCGCTACACATGTCTTAGCATCTAAAGGTGTAGGATGTCCATGCACTCCTCCATTTACAGTCTGTGGTCCATAGAGGTCATCCAACATATGCATGATGTCTCTACCAATAGATATTCAGTTCTGGATCTATTATTGTGTGAGTTGCTAGGACATAATCCTCTGCTTGCATCATTTTGTATCTCATGGGTGGCTATACCATGCAGCTGCAAGACCACTGGTTGAGATTATCAAATGTTGATTCACATGAGTCACTGGGGCTGCAGACAACATGTCTACTTGCAACACTACTGATGTTTGGCATGGGCTTTGCCATTATTCTCAGATGCAACCAGCTGTACTATTTCACACTTAATGACTATGAATCAAGGCTTACTTCTCACCTGTCTTAATTTGAACATTATTATGCACTCATTAGACATAATTATTCATGAATATCTCCTTGACCTCCTAGCTTAAAACCTAAAGCATTACAAACTTTGATAAAAAAAAATAACGACACCTCCAGTATTAGTTTGCCTTATACACTTAATGTTAAAGATCACAAATAGTACAACTGATGTCATATAAGGACTAAAGTTATTACCAAGTCAGGTTTCCAGTATAAATGAAAGATTGCTATCACATCAAATCCAAAACACCCTCACACTTCCTCAAAGTAGACATTGTTTTACAACAAATGGTTCTTTATGTAGGCAAGGGATCACAGGTCCTTCCTTTCAATGAAGCAGATATTTTGTGGACATCTGTCTAGGTTGGAGCATACCTCTCCATAAGTGATTTTAATCCAAGGAGGTACTAAGGAGTCTTTACGCGAATCAGTTCCTGCACACTGAATGGGTCTTCAAGGCTATCGGCAAGGAAATTGGAAACATTTTTTTGGGGTTATAATGACTTAGTGGATTTTAAAAATTCCCTACAGAGTACTTTAAAATATTTTTTTTGCAAGGGGACAACTAATGGTAGTAACCAAAGAAATTATTTTCACCAGAGATATGGGATCTGAAATGCCTAGGCACAGTAAGGTCTTAATAAGGGTAATGCTACTGGTAGCAAAAACACAATTACTAGAAACTGACAATCATATTATAAGCTGGCTGTAATGAAATGCTTGAATATTGTAATGTAGATAAAATAATTTAAAGTGACATAATTGGAAAAGGGAAGGAGCAAGTTACATAGAAATAAATGGAATTAATTTGAACAGTACATGCAGAAAAATTCTCAGAAGGATGAGGAGTGCGGTTTAAAGGAAGGTAGGTAATATGCAGATCATGTAATAGTGGAGTGAATGAAAAGAGTTAAAAAATGTATCTTGCATGAAGATAGTAATGGAATCTGTTATTCAGATATGTTTCCTTTTTATTAATATATGTGAACTCACTCCACATCTTAAAATCTGAATATTTAATAAAGATGTTTAAAAAAATAAATTAGCAGCGCTAATCAAATATTAAAGAATATTGAAAGTCTAGTTTCCCTTTTCTTAAAATTAAGTCATCTAGAGCAAATAGAAGTTTGTAAGCCAAAAGGAAGTCCGTGTTCTCGTATCTATTGAAACAATAAGTAAGAAAACGTTAACTTCAAAGTAAGATAAGCTGTGGGGTTTTCCTTATGAAGCAGTCTTCTCAAAAGATAGATAGAAGTAAAATTTTATTTTATTTGGCACTACTATAAACTCACCCCAGGATTTAATAAAATCCATGTAGGCTCCATGTAGAGCACAGGATATACCCATGTACACAGCCATGATTCGCCCTCTGCTGCACACCGTGCATATTAATCATGGTGTGATGCTGAGGGAAAACATAGTAACAGGGATATTGAATCCATGTAGACAGAAGTATAGAGGCTGTCTTAATACTGAAATGTGCTGTGTATTAATAGTTTGTGTTTTAAATTTATGGTGTGGAGTGCAGCAATGTCAAGCTGCGCTTGCACATAGACAGTTGACACCTGACAGACATCTAAATATAGAAACAAGATGTAATTAATCATGTATGTCTGCTTATGTTTATGACTGTTTAAGCCCGTTTGTGTAATGCACCGTATTGCTTAGTAGCTAAATGGGTAGAGTGATGGTCTAAAGCTTTGTAGGTCCTGGGTTCGAGTCCCTTGCACACATATCATTTGTTGAATGCAATGTAAAATGTCTTTTAAATTAAAATCAATATTTTTACATTTGGGACAGCTGCATGGTGCTAAACATTGCTTAAACGTGTTTAATGGCTAATATTGTTTGCGTGTTGCTAAGCTTCACTAAAACCATGGTTGTGCGAGTTTTCATGATGCTCAGCATTTCTTAGTTGGTTTGCATGATGCTAAGCACCGCAGCTCTTTTTTGAATGTTGCTAAATGACATGTAATGGTAGGAAAATGGCCTATATTAAGGCCAATAAGCAATAATTCTGCACAGTTTGTTGGAGTCTGCTTATCTGCTAATATGCTAGGTGGTGTTGGAGAGGGTGCACTCTTTCAGGCACAGAGATGGGGTGTGCAGGAGTCCATGATTTTTTTAGGCGCTTCATATGCAATTATGAACCTTGGCTGTTGCAGAGCAGTTACCAGGGCTCAGAATGTAAGGCTGAGGCCTGGGATCGGTTGGCCAGGGAACTTACCAATGTTACTGGTATCCTCCACACTGGTGAGCAGTGTCATTACTACTATGATGACCTAAAGTGGAGAAAGTGGGGAACATTGGACACCTGGGTCCAAGATGCTAGGGATGGGCATGCCCCAGAAATATGTATATATTTTTCCACTGTTTTACCAAGATGCAAACTGAATCTATGCAAAACTGGCATGCATAGTGTGCTTCTCTCCAAACAGCTGCAGCTGAGAGGCTTGCAATATTCTCTCCCATGCTGGGCACCTGGCCAGATTGCGCTGTGAGTGTGGTAAGTATGGATATATTATGCTAACTGTAGCACAATTAGTAATAAAGAATACAATAAATGTACTGCAATAAAGAATAAATAATAAAAACTGTAGTGCAATAAATGGACAATTAGAATTGTAGTGCAATAAATGAATAATAACAACTGTATTTCAATAAACAATAAACAATACCAATAACAGTAAACAAAAAGGTGTAAAGCAGGCTTCTGGTGTCATAGCATAATTGTGCTAGAGCTGTATGCATTGCATGTCTATGTTAAGGTTGCTGCAGTCAAGTGTACAACTGTAATAGCTGTAGAATGCAAAACTAATGGCCTGAAAAATGTACTAATCAACTCATAGTAAGGTTCAAGGCTGTCTCCAGGCAAATTTCTGTCACATAATGCTCTAATTTTCTTCCACTCCAGGAACAAAAGGTATATGGGTGAGGTAGCCCACTTTATGAGCAGACAATGTGTGTTGATTTCACAGAGAATTATCAGCAATACCAATAAAGTGTTATGCAGAATTGTGGATTCCTAAACAAATCTGTCTTATTATTTGCAGCATGGCTGTATTCATTGCATGTGTATGCTACTGTCACTGCAGTCAAGTATAAAACTGTAATAGCTCTACAATGCAAATGAAATGTCCTGTAAAATATATTGCTCAACTCATAGTATGGTTCATGGTTGTCTCCAGGCCAATTTCAGTCACATAATGTTCTCATTTTCTTCCACTCCAGCAACAAAAGGTACATGGCTGAGGTAGCCTACTTTATGAGCAGATAGTGTGTGTAGATCTTGCAGAGAATTATCAGCAATACCAGTAAAGTGTTAAGCAGGATAGTGGTTTCCTAAATAAATCCATCTTAATATTTTAAATAGAGCTGTCATCATTGCATGCCTCTTCTGAGTTGCTGCAGTCAGTTGTTACATTATTTGCAGATGTCCCCTACAGTCACAGCCATTGGGTTCTACTCCCATGCCTGACAACTAAGGCATGATGGCTGGCTATTTTACTTAATGTACACAAACATACCTCTCAAGTGTCATGATTTTTCATAATGTAATTAGAACTGCCTAATCTATCTGTCACATAATTACCAGATAAATGATTACATGGAATGTAATGTATTACCAAATCTGTTTGCAGAACATGTTGGTAGTTATATAAGTCCACATTATGTGAAACTGTTCTGTGTAGTTGTGTACCTGCATTTGATATTGGCCCATACTGTCCCACGCTAACAGCTTGAGAGGTATGTATGCGCTACATCAGCTATAGAAGAATTGTAGTTAATGTACTCACAACTGACACTACACACCTGTAGAACTATGTATTACCAATGTTTTCAGGGATATAATTTCCGATGTCACTAATTTTATGTTTTTATCTCTCTCCTCACCCCTTATTTTCTTTAATTTATTATTCATTATCATGATCTAATATTAATAGCTGCAGTGGTACATTGGTAGCATTGTTGCCTCACAGCAAGAGGTTCTCCTGTTCGATTCTCGGCTGGAGTGCCTCCTGTGTTGAGTCTGCATGTCCTCCGCGTGGTTGAGTGGCCTCCGAAAGACATGCGTGAATGGGCGTGCCTTCATTGAAAGTTGGGCGTCGGGCTGTCAACTTGGCACAATAAAAATCTACTGCCAATCATTAGTGGATCGGTGTTCCGCTGTGGCGACCCCTAACCGGGAAAAGCCGAAAAGGCAAACATGATTTAATATTACTATATATTGTTAAACTAACTATATATTTTAAACTTTAATTTAATATTGTTATTCATTATTATGATTTCATATTAATATATTTTGTTAAACTAACTACATTTTGTTAAAATTTAATTTATTATTCTTATTTCTTATTATGATTCAATATTAACATATACTGTTAAACTAACTGTTCTGTTGGCCTTATGGTTTAACTCATACTGTCTAGCTGTTAACATACTGAATGTTATGTTACTTAATGTTGTGTGACACATAATATACCTTAATATGTATTTGGGGTAATACATATTATGCTGCATTCTGTTAATACTAACATTTGTTTGGTTATTACTAGCCTTAACTTATTGTTCTAACTACTTTAGTACAGCACATTAAGCTAGGCTGGTTCCTCATGATCTGCCTACATTGCCTCCTCTGGCCATGGCACTGGGTTCCAGCATGTCTAGAACCCAGTCTGGTGGTGCCCCCTCTGCTGCCTCTGCACTACCTGTGGTGTTTGGTAGTACCATCCCATGGAACGGGGTCTGGTCCCCCTATGGGAGTGGTGGTGGAGGGGGAGTTGTCACTCATGACAAACTGCCAGGTTTGGTACATGGGATTATCATCAGTGTGTTTGGATGATGCCTGCTTCAGATGGACAGCATGCTTGCCATGCTGGTGGGGCAGGCTCACACTGGACCCCAGCCTCCACCACTGCCACCTTTGGGGCAGAGATGGAGCAGTGTCAACAGTCCCATGGGTGGGGATGTGAGTCATGCTGCTACATTGTGAAGCCACATTGGACTGAGATTCTACAACACCCTCCCCATTCAAGGTATTTTACCCTCCTCTTGTGTCACACACCACCCCTATCTGCTGTCCTGTCTGTCTGTCTGCAAAAGCTTCCTCACCTACCCAACCTACCTCCCCCAAATGTACCTATGTCTCTTCCCCAACATTCCAGTCTCACCTTAAAAAAAATGGGCACCTGTCCCAAAAAAAACTGTTGTCCCATACATAGCTCTCCATTTCGCACACGTGTCTACTGGACACACATTATTTGGTCCAATTGGCTTAACAACATAATTATGTTGTCATCACCACTCTCTCAGGGGGTGATAGTCCAAAGTCATCTACAAAATCTGTCAAAGTGCACAGTTGTTGTTGTACAAGAAATGGATAGCTATGATTCTTTCCTACACCCTTCATGCACATACTACCTGCCTTTCACTATGTTTTCCCCCTGCTTGCACCCCATTTCACCACTTTCCTATCTCCCCATTTTTCTTCTTTTCTTTATATAGTTTTAGCGTGATTCTGCATGATGAGATGCATCACTCAAATTCACTAATTCAGCTAAATGGAGCTATATTGATATATGTGTTTTAAGTAATAAACGTACAAAATAAATGCATGTCCCTTATTTCGAACCCAAGGCCATCACACCTGCAGACCACTAAATTAACCTGCCACACCACAAAGCTGTTAATTAAAACAGGTGATTTAAGCAAAACATAGTAATTGCAAGTTACAGTCATTAAACGTGTTTCCGCTGAGCTGTGTATCGTGCCCCATTGCAGAAACTTTGTTAAAGATAAAGGGAAAAATTGGAGGGCACCTTGGAGTCTGGTGCAAAAGTATAAAACTAGAAAGCTAAACACACAAGAATGGATGTAAGTGAGTTCTCTAATAGCAGGTAAATGTCTCCTTTTATCACCAATATTTACAAGTACACCTTCTAACGTATTACTGGCAAAATTCATGTAGAGCAGGGACCCTGGTGCAGAAACACATCCATATAAAGCCATGCACATAATGGTGGCTATAAAACATGTATGTCAGCCAGTATGTGTGTACTTGGGTCTACTTCACTTCACCTAAATTTCAATTGACTGACACCCAGTTGACCAACACCCAATTGACCTAAATTTCATTTGACCTAAAACTCATTTGACTGACTCCCATTTCACTGACAGCTTACAATGCTGAGTTTCAACATACTAAATATTAAACCATAGACAAGCACACTTAGAACATGAATAACTAACCCTTTTCAGAACGTAAAAACTATTTACTAACCCTCTTAATGGAAACGGGACAATGTACAACCAAACTAGTTGGGGACTACACCCCCCACACCCCCCAATATGGGGGACTGTTGCATCACACCCCCCAATTATATATACTAACTCCAGGATTGCACTACAGTAGGGAAAAGGGCATATACCTTTAACTTCCCTTACAGTACTCTACACACTGCCACTACTGCTGGGAATGCACAAAACATTCACCAAATTATTTCAGATACTTCCCATAAAAATGTAAATAGAAAAACCCACATTTAGAAACACTACACTACTTTCTACATGACTATCAGAATTCTAACAGTCAGCACAATAAGTTACAGTAATTCTTTTTGTCATAAACAAGTCACAGGTGAAGATAAACCCACAACAAGTCTATGACTTGCATGTCGGTGAAATGGTAGTCAGTCAAATGAGTTTTAGGTCAAATGAAATTTAGGTTAATTGGGTGTTAGTCAAATGAAATTTAGGTCAAGGGAACTAGACCAGTGTGCTTACATCTTGCAAATACACCTGCTGTAAAAGTGTCTCACTAGCTCAGTCTGTTAAATGCCTTGGAAACCAGTATGTTTTGACACACACATTCCTGGGTTCAAATCCAGTGGAGTGTAGGATTTAAATAACATTATTGTGAAGGCAGCAATTTAGGATTTAAAAACATTATTGTGAAGGCAGCAATTAATTACTGAGTCATGCACTCTTTATCCACACTATTACAAATTAAATGTTTGCTTGTCACTGATAGAAGTCACAGGCCTGCAGATAGGAACACGTCACATATCCCTATAGCAAAACTGTATGTGCATAAAGTGTTACATTATGCATTAATATGCAGTCACAGAGGATTTTAACTCAGGTTATGCAAATGAGGCCCACTACTATCAGAGTGCAGTACACACTCCTTTCAAACTCACAGTGCAGATTAGCACAGTTGCACAACTAACATACACATATGAAGTCCCTGCTTATAACAAGGATTGCCAGGATACATGTTCCAAATTAGTACCAGACTGTAATACATGGCCTGACAGTTGCCCAAATGGTGGACATAATGTTATCTTTATTACCTATGTTGCTCAAGGACACAACAAACATGTAGCCTAGTACTCTGTTAATGAAACTGTTGCCTAACATACTTACCTTAAACACATGCCTTAATTGGAGTGGAATGGCTACCCTTACTCTGGCTCTGCCTCTACTACAAGGCTGCCACAACTGCCACAGTTACTCCTACAACTTGTTGCCATTTAAAGTGTTCACACTCTCTGCCTAGACCTATTACCTGCAACAGCAGCTGCAGGCTGTAGCACACACATCTCTACATAACAGTAGCTGCTACAGATGTACCCTCTGCCCCTCTGCAATGATGTAGTCTCCTCACCCCAGTAATTTCCAGCACAAAATATCAGAAAGGGCTTGTAATCTACATGGATGCCTTATATCTTGTACAGTGGTCACATGGCATTGGCTGATGATAGTACAAATCAGCTGAGTTGGCTACAGTTACCATTTCAGAACCACAGATTCATTAAGAGGCAATTACCTGCTAATGAGAAGCATGTTAAAAGGCAAACATGCTGGCTATGGGGAACCATTCTGTATGAGACTTTCTGCACACAGAACACATTGGCAAAAAATTAAATATCACCACATATCAACAGAAGAGTTTTGCACTCCAGCAGGTATGTAACCTTTTTGTTTACAACAGGATACAGATGTGTGAATATGCTTACAGGGAATAGGGATTATACCATTAAGCCTTTCTTAGAACTGTGATAATGATATGCCATTGATATCTAGATTTGTTACATCTACAGAGGATGTACAATACATCTAGGGTGGAATGGATGTACAATACATCTAGGGTGGAATGCTTTTTGTCAATGTGGCACACTGGTCTTTTGGGACTGTCCCTTTATAGTGGTTGTAATAGCACACTGCTATTTGTTTGGCACTGTTGTTTTGACATATTATTAGTGGGGTTGCCCATAGGGGACACATTACAATAGATTCCAGTGTTGGGTATATGATCATACAGCAGTATATGTCATGGCACACATGGTAATAGCTGATTATTGCAAGTATCTTAGTTGCATCCACACACTTAGTATGTTTGCACACTGTGGACTATGTCATGTGTGATCATGCAGTGGACACTGCCAGCCATTCTGTTCTTGTTGTGTCTCTACATAGTGTACTTCAACATATGCGATCCTGACATGTGTTCCCATTCTGTTGTCTTTCAGGACACATGTACCCAAGTCACCATGCACCTTTCAAGGATGTGGAGAATGAGGTTATACTTGAAGGCCTCTGGCAACACCATGAACTCCTACTATCCAGAGGAAGGCAAAACAAGGAACATTAGGCAGCATCATGAGCTGACCTTGTCTATGACATCAACGCTACAAGTCATGAGATCAGGACATATCAGCAGGTTTGACACCACGCAATGGACATAATCAATGCTGCATGCAGAAGAGGTGCAGATGTAGCCAGGGATCATGGCATCACCGGTGGAAGGCCTGCAGCAGAACAGTCACTCTCATCACTGAGGAATTCCTGGTGAACTTAGGCACACTCGACAGATCACAGGCATTCATCATGGCAGAGAAGCATGCAGGCTAGCTTAGTTTGATCACCATTGCAATACTGTAGCATTCAGTGTGTCAGGGTGTACATACTCTTACATGAGTGTCGGGTCTGTGTTCTTTGAGGGGAGAAGGGTTTGACTGCAGTTTGACTCTCATGCTCAGATGTTGACCAATATAATAATTAACATAGTAGCTACTGTAAATGTGAGATATATGGATGTGCTACCTTGTTGTGGTACAACATGCAGTGGTAGTGACATTATCTCTCCCTCTAATTTGCACAGGTCTGTCAGATATTGGACAAGGCTGTGGTCCTGCTCCTGGTAAACATGACAGTGTTTTATTATAGATGTAGGTTTACAGCAATGTAATCCCTAAAGTCTCATCCCAGGCCTGTTGCCTGGAGTGCTGTACTGCTGGCATGATTACCAACTGCACAGATATCTTATAACTATACACATGTTACAATCATATGTATGCCTTGTAGGTGTTACCACAGTGATAGATGCAACAGTATTGATATGACATTGCAGATTGCCATAACTTTGCAGAGTCTTCACAAATGTCAACAGTGTGCCTCATTTTTGCTGATGAGATTGCTGTGCAAAGAGCTTTTATTTACAAGTAAATACAGCCATTTGTGGGAATAGTGATAGTCCTCCTGTACTACTATACGAGGTACAGGTTTCAACAGGTCTGTAATTCTACCAAAAGTGTACAGAGCTGTACATTTATTGCAACATAGTAGTGCAGAGCATAATAGTGTAGGTATTAATGTACTGCTTTTTCCTCTCATCATAGGTGACCATGGGAGTTGGTCTCTGTCCCCAACACAACCTGATGTCAGTGTCTCTTCGGAATCTGATGATGATTGCCATTGAGGCACAGGTGGGGATTTCTGGGGCTGAATATGTCCCAGAGGTTGACATCACTCCTCTGCCCTCATTGTCACTGCAGACAGTCAGTATACCTACACATACCCAGCCCTCAGAAGCCACAGATACTGGACAGTCAGAAGGTGGGGAAATTGAACAAGAAAGTGTGGCAACTATGGCTCCAGTGAGTTTAGACACTGGCCATAGCCAGAGACCTGGTGAGGTTCCACACAGGCGGATTAATATGGGTGCTCATAAGAGGCCTGCTGTCCTTCCACCATGTGTTGCAGGTGTCACATCACAGTTCAATCAGCATATGTTTTGATTCATCATGGAGGCACAGGCATGTTCTAAAAGTAACTCCAGACATATGCTCAGGGTTATGGATTTAGCACAGTCTGACATCCATAACTGCCTCCACCACATTAGTGACACCCTGGATTGGTTCACTGATGAGGTGGACAGAAGGTGGGCTGAGACAATGTTTGTCTTGGAATGCGCAGTGTCTGTGCTGGAACGTGTAGTTGGAGTTAAGTTTTGGCCTTGTGGACATAGGTCAGCAACCCCCTCTGCTGAGAGTCCATGTGGCCATGCATAATCACACTGTCATAGTGACAGTACATCCAGAGCTACAGAGGGAAGTGTGGTGTCCACACCAAGATGTGGCAGGCCATGGGCTTGTGGCCCTGGGCATTTCTATGGAGGGCATGGTCCCAGTAGACAGCAGTCACCATCAGATACTAGCACCGCTTCTGGCCTTGGGAATGGAGGTGCCAGTGCAACTCCTGGCAGAGCCAGTTCATGTGTTCGGGGCCAGACACAGTGAACTGTCAGCTCTACAAAGCACTGTTCAAAGCTGTCCAACATACATACATGTAGAACTAAGACTGAGCTTGACTGTGTACATGCACACACTACTGTCAAATGCAGGTCACCTACAGACACACATGACACAATTCTATAGTCTATCTTGCCTGTTTCCCTTCCCGACTCACATGCTTGCTGTCAACCATTTGTATCAGTCTTGGCCTCCTGCACTCCCACACAACTGTTCAAATGATGGTACCCATGCCACATCCCTATCATCATCATCATTGATGCAGGGAAATGAAGGTATGTGTCTGATGCACAGGGTGACTATATAAATTAACATATACTTGTGTATTGTATTGTTTTGCCATGCCACTTGTAGTGGTTACTGACTGATACAGTATGCTGACATTTGTAATGAGTGAGCTACATAATTTTGTGCACCTTATGTTCTATGATGTTGTAATGGCTGTATACTTACACAATGAAAGGTGTGCATGGACCTGTTTCTGTTTCAGGATTCTGCAACCTGTGGTGTTGAGGATAACCCATTTACAAATTTCCTGTGTCCAGTACAGACATTTGTCTGACAACAGCTATGGTCCTGTTTTGCATCCCATGGTGTAACCTAAACATGATGTGTGGCACAGCAGATGTTTGCTTCATATGCATGGGGGGCCTGTTATACATAGGGTGTACTATGTGTGTTACATACCTGTCTCCCCAGCATGTACTATTTATACCAAGTGGTGTGTACTGGAAGGACACAATTAGCATGTGAAGACTGTGGAAAGTAGGGGAGCCCACAGAATTGCTGGTGCCTGGCAATTACTAATACTCATCTTACTGACATCATTCTCACATAAGATACCATGCTTCGATACATTTTCTGTCATCACATGTAAAGCAGTACTATAAAGCCCATGATGACAAGCAGGACACAGACTGTTTGTTCATCCACATAGCTGTCCCACATCATGAAAGCCTCTGTATGCTAAACATATCCTTTTCCAGGTAGATGCCTTGATTAGCAACCTGGGCAATCGGTTGACTTTTGCATGTGTTATGCCTTCTGTTCCAGGGTTGGTGATATGTCACTAGTGAACTGACAAGATGGGGATTAGTAGCACTGCCGTACCATCACAATATAATGTACAATGTCCATTGACATAGATGTACAGTCTTGCTGTAACAATCAGCACATTGGCAGTGAGCCATTGTAGCTGCCACTTTCATAACACTTCATGTATCCTACCCTTCAAAATATTACTGGTGCATGTCTGCATGACATGGCTGTCAGGCCTACTGGAGCAGACTGCCCAGCTTTGGCCAATGTCTGTCCACCTGCCACATGTACTAAGCATGCAATACTGTACAGTTATATACCCGACACATGTCTGTGTTCCCACATCATGTCACACAACAACCAGTTTTCTGTCTAGTTGCTTGACAGGCATTGTACACTTGTGAGGCCAACATAATGTCAGAAAAGCTGAACAAGTCCTTTATGCATGCATGTGCATCCACATCTTCACTGCCAGGTGTGCCTACAAACACTGTATATCAGGCTGTTAACCCCAAGGGTGTGGCAGCATGATCCTACCTTTGCAGAACCTGCTCCGGAGATGTTGTGAGTGTCCCCACCCATCTAATCCTATGACATACAAACACAATGTGTGACAGCTGTGACTGCATTTCAGACCTTGCTGCCATGGTGTCGCCAACAGCAATCATTACATATGGCAATGACCATTATGCCAACGTGCACAGATCACATCCTGCACCACCTGCACCCACATCACACACACCTGCATGTGTGCAGCTCCTTACCAGACACATTGTCAAACACACACCTCAGAACATTCTACCTCTTGAATGCACAGTACACATAATACTGCATGCACCACTCTCTCACTGGTCAAACACAAAATCACATGTCTTAGTCAGAGGTGATTACATTGTGAGACACATTGATGTCTTTGTCAAGTGGCTACATATGGGACAGATCACAGAGAGATGTCTGTGGGTTGACTCAATAGGCCTTACCACACATGAGTTAACATAATGTTGACATCATAATTCCTGCAGGTGTGTATGACTAGGGGCATACATCACAGGCCTGTATGCAGACACATGACTGTGCTTAGCCAGTGTGTGTCTCTTGCGGGTATATGCATATCTTTAGGCTGCAGTTGACACTCACCTGGGATGATGGCTCCATACACACAGAAACTGATGGAAGTCAAAAATGTTGTCTCATTATCAGGGGATCTACTACATGTCTGCCTGGGATGCCTTGCTCAACAGACATCAATGCTTTACTAGTGATGGTGTTCATCTCTCACCCCTGAGATTTGGAGTAACTGCCACAGCTACAGACACCCCCACAATGCATCTTAGCTCCACTGTGCAGGGAAAGTTGGCAATGAGAACACCATCTTTATAAGCATCATGGTTATGCTGCTACACAATGGGTATGGCAACACTGAATCCACCCTGTGGAATGTGTCCCCACACTGGATTATGCAGACATGTATGCAGTCAAGGACATTTGGTTCAAGGCTGTGGACAGCACCACAGCCATACCATACTACATCTCCATCCACATCTTCACACCTCAAAATGACAGTGTTTAAGGTAATGTGGGTAGTGTATACATACTTATTAAGGATAGATACACATCCAGATTTTGTATAACACTGTGATTTCCCAGAGACAATGCAGGTGCCATTCAGTACTGGAAGGGCACATAATCAAGCTATAGCTGGATGCAGGAACAGCTCCATGTATCCAGACACCCACTGTGCGTATTTATATGTACATGTGTCTACCAAGATATATCATTACACCGTGTTGTAGGGTGGCATTAAGTGAGTACCAACTCTGTTGCTTAATCATGCTGCAGCTCACTTGCCCAAAGGTTGGTCTACATCCTTAACTACAATGTCCTGAAGCAGTGCCATGAAATCCCCCCAAGGGGAACCAGTGTATTGTATCATGTGTTTATCAATATGGGTGACCACTGCAGCCCCCCCCCACAGTGTGAGGTCCTCCCTGGTGGGATCTGACCAAAGATCCATGTCATTCAAACTACCAGTACAAAACCCCCTTGCAGACAACACAGAAATATATTTCAACAAAGTCATTTATTACCTCCTGTGGGATGGTTTACATAGCTTGACTGCACCTCCACCCTCTGATGGGGCAGGCAAGTATTCAGAGTTGCACACCTATGCATTATGCAGCAGCATTAGAACTGCTTGAACTCTGCTTTACCTGACAGGAGGAACACAGGCTCCTCATGGCACAGCAGACCTGCCTGATGGACAACTGCCATTATCAGGCTGTACAATACGTGATGGACATTGCCATGTGAGAGTTGTGGTGAGGGTACCCTCCCATAAAATGCTGACACAACCTCCTCAGCTACAACAACCACATAGTGTTGTTTTGATGTTGTGTAGACACATTAAGTGACAAAAGTAGCCACCCACACTAAGCAGAAACACAACACAAAGTGTAGTTACATGTGAAACATCCAAGGACAGGCCCAGGTTGTTGGTGAACTCATACTTAATGATGCCACATAGAATGGGTCTGTACCCATAGCTAACCTGTAGTCCCACATGTTCTCTGTCAACTTCACTCTCCTGTTGCCACCACATGTGACACATGACATTCCTACAACCTGTCTCATAACTTCCATATCTACAGACCAGGTCATAAATGGCCTCTCTATGGAGGATACACAACATCTATTGGACATGCTAACATCCCAGGCTGCATCTTACATGGGATGTGTCATGGATTACTAACACCATTGGAAACACCTTGCAATCATACTGAAATCACTGACTGGACCCAGCTGACTGTAAAACAGCAACTGTTATACCCTTGCACAGAGGTGGTATATGGACTGACCACCAGAACTATAGACCTCTTTGCCTGAGCATCCATATCTGTATGACCATAGGGACAATCACCATGGAGCTGATCAGCACAAATTTATGAGATCTAGACACAATTGACAGTACACAGTTTGGATGTCTTACAGAGGGATCATAACTGTTAAACATAGTGAACATTTCTGAGGCAGTCACTAAGTACATGAGTAAGGGAACATGAGTGTATACAACCCCCTGGACTGAGCCAAAACATCTGACTATATCCCCCACTCAGGCATCATTTACAAACTATACACTTAGGCATCCTTGCTACTGTCATTATAGGGGTCACTTAGTGGCATATCAATGGCGCACATGCTCAATAGGGACATCCACCTCCAGTAGCTGATCTGTAAATGTTCAACAGGCTCAGTCCTGGGTCCACTACTGCTTAGAATCCATTTAACCATGATACAAGCGAATACTGACTGACTGTGGCTAACAATGGTAGCTGATGCCTGCAAAGTCTGAGCACTCATGGTGCCTGTGAGTTATGTCAATATCCTACAAGAGGGTAGTGATGAACAAATGCTTGTTAACACAGTAATGGCCATAAACTCCATGCAAATATATATAGTTTCATAGTTTCATAGTATAGTACTAGGCTATCTGCCCTGCGGCATTTGTAAGCCTAGCCATAGTGATGTGGCTTTTTCCACCCCATGAAATGGTACAAAAAATATACAGAATAAATTTAGAATACTGTGCCTCTGTCTAGTAGTGACACAATGAAGGTCCCCTTATATAATAGAATTAGTTTACTGTGCCCCTGTCTAGCAGTGACACAGATGTAACCCCTGGGGTAAACTTACGATCTCCCATCCACTCATCAAGATTTCTCTTGAAGAGAGTCAGTGAAGAGCTCTGCCTAATACGAACTGGGATCTTGTTCCAAAGCATGGGAAGCCTCTGGGTTATGAATCTATCCCTCCAGCATGTCCTATTCATACTTGTGCGAGGTTTAAGTCTTTAGCTCGTGGTCCTGATGGACTTGGTTTTTTTGAGGTGGAGCATGTCCATCAGATCCTGATTGGACATGGCCTTGTACGTCAGGCAGAGATCACCTCTGAGCAGGCGGTATGCTACTGAATAGAGCTGAAGTTTCTTTAGTCTGGCAGAATAAGACATATGCTGGAGACCCTTGATCCTCTTGGTGAGGTACTTTTGTGGTCTCTCCAGTTGTTGCAAATGCCGGGTGAGGTACATACCAAATGGGGCATTGTACTCGATCATGGGACTGATGAGGGAGGAATATAGGGGTACAATGACATCCTTGGATCTGAATGTGAATCCCTTCATGATGAGGTGTGCAAGGTAGAATGTTTTTTTAACTACTTTGGCAACGTGGGTATCAAATGAGAGGTCGCTGTCGACTTGGGTCCCTAGGTCTCTGATTACTTTTTCCGTACTCAGTGGGTTGCTGTCTATGTGATAATTTGTGGGTACTTTGTTTTTCCCAAAGGGGATGACTATACATTTTTTGGCATTTAGTTTAAGGCCGTGACTCCGGCACCAGTTGTCCGTTTCTGTGAGGCCTTTTTGTAGGATGTGTGTGTCTGCTGGTGTATCGACTATGGCACCTAGTTTGCAGTCATCTCGAACTTTGTCAGCCACAGCCCTCCCATGTTTGCTTTAACATCTGAGAAATGAATGCCGAACAAGAGGGGTCCCAGGACAGATCCCTGTGGGGCACCACTTGTGACTGGCTTTGAGTCTGACATTGCTCCAGCGATTTTAACTTTATGGGTTCTGTCCTTTAGCCAGTTTGCAACCCATCTAGTGACATAAGGGTTTACTTTTAAGCTGTTGAGCTTATCTATGATGCCTGAGTGGGGTATTGTGTCGAAGGCCTTAGCCAAGTAAAGGTATGCTGTATGGACTGCTTTGCCCTCGTCAATGGCTCTAGTGACTGTTTCAAAAAAGTCAACCAGGTTTAAAAGGCAGTATCTGCCCTTTACAAAGCCGAACTGGGTGGGGTCAAGTGTCTGTAGGTCTCCTATGTCTCTGTTTATGAGTTCCATAATGATTCTTTCCATAGCTTTGCAGACCAGGCTAGTTAAGCTTATGGGGCGGTAGTTTCCAGGGTCTGTAGAGGCACCCCTTGTGGAGTGGGACCACTGTTGCTGTACACCAGTGTTCAGGTACATATCCAGTAAGGCTAAGGTTAAAAGCATTTTTATGTGTGGGTTTAGCTCCTCTTGGAGTTCACGTAACACCAACCGGGATACCGTCAGGTCCCATTGATGCTGTGTTTTTGCTTTGTTTAGGCGAAGTTCTCACTTGGACATCTGAGATGACAGGAGATTACATTCAGCTGGGATAAGTATTTCTTCTTTTGTGGGTGAAGGAGGAGAAATTTGCACTGAACCTGTCAGCCAGAATGTTGGCAATATCTGTGGGTTCAGTGTATTTTTATTGTTGTGAACCAACTCTGAGCATATCTGAGGTTTCGCCCAGGTTTCTGTAGCTGAAGAAGGCTTTGTGGTTATCTTTAGTGTCCTTAGCGATTTTCTCTCAAAGTTGGCCTTGGATGTTTTATGAGAGAATGTAGTTTTCTGCTAATGTTGATCAGAGATGTCTTCCTTCATGGGATTTTGCTCTGATGTGCAGTAGCTTCCTTCTTTGTTATACAATTTGTTTATGGCTGAGGTCCACCAGACAGGAAGCTTACCTTTGGTGGAGACCCTTGACTTTCGGTCCAGACCATGATTTCTTGGAGATGTAGAACTGCATTGCCATGATGACTAACATGTGGTGTCACGCAATGGCTTAATCATGGGCTTTAGAATGGTTCTTTTGGTTCATACTGTCTCATGTACTGTTCAAGGTGGACTATGACATACAGGTGAAGACTGTGGAAAGTAGGGGAGTCCACAGAATTGCTGGTGCCTGGCAATTACTAATACTCATCTTACTGACATCATTCTCACATAAGATACCATGCTTTGATACATTTTCTGTCATCACACGTAAAGCAGTACTATGAAGCCCATGATGACAAGCAGGACACAGACTGTTTGTTCATCCACATAGCTGTCCCACATCATGAAAGCCTCTGTATGCTAAGCATATCCTTTTCCAAGTAGATGCCTTGATTAGCAACCTGGGCAATCGGTTGACTTTTGCATGTGTTATGCCTTCTGTTCCAGGGTTGGTGATATGTCACTAGTGAACTGACAAGATGGGGATTAGTAGTACTGCTGTACCATCACAATATAATGTACAATGTCCATTGACATAGAT
Organism: Protopterus annectens; assembly: GCF_019279795.1. NCBI lineage: Eukaryota > Metazoa > Chordata > Ceratodontiformes > Protopteridae > Protopterus > Protopterus annectens. The sequence goes on along the minus strand of NC_056731.1, from coordinate 1,660,177,012 downwards.
GTACAGTCTTGCTGTAACAATCAGCACATTGGCAGTGAGCCATCGTAGCTGCCACTTTCACAACATTTCCTGTATCCTACCCTTCAACAGATTACTGGTGCATGTCTGCATGACATGGCTGTCAGGCCTACTGGAGCAGACTGCCCAGCTTTGGCCAATGTGTGTCCACCTGCCACATGTCCTAAGCATGCAATACTGTACAATTATGTACCCGACACATGTCTGTGTTTCCACATCATGTCACACAACAACCAGTGTTCTGTCTAGTTGCTTGACAGGCATTGTACACTTGTGAGGCCAACATAATGTCAGCAAAGCCGAACAAGTCCTTTATGCATGCATGTGCATCCACATCTTCACTGCCAGGTGTGCCTACAAACACTGTATATCAGGCTGTTAACCCCAAGGGTGTGGCAGCATGATCCTACCTTTGCAGAACCTGCTCCGGAGATGTTGGGAGTGTCCCCACCCCTCTAATCCTATGACACACAAACACAATGTGTGACAGCTGTGACTGCATTTCAAACCTTGCTGCCATGGTGTTGCCAACAGCAATAATTACATATGGCAATGACCATTATGCCAACATGCACAGCTCACATCCTGCACCACCTGCACCCACATCACACATACCTGCATGTGTGCAGCTCCTTACCAGTTACATTTTCAAACACACACCTCAGAACATTCTTCCTCTGGAGTGCACAGTACACATAATACTGTAAGCACCACTCTCTCACTGGCCAAACACAAAATCACATGTCTTAGTCAGAGGTGATTACATTGTGAGACACATTGATGTCTTTGTCAAGTGGCTACATATGGAAAAGATCACAGAGAGATGTCTGTGGGTTGACTCAATAGGTCTTACCACACATTGCTGCAAATCAAGAGATATCAGTTAACATAATGTTGACATCATAATTCCTGCAGGTGTGTATGACTAGGGACATACATCACAGGCCTGTATGCAGACACATGACTGGGCTTAGCCAGTGTGTGTCTCTTGCGGGTATATGCATACATTTAGGCTGCAGTTGACACTCACCTGGGATGATGGCTCCATACACACAGAAACTGATGGAAGTCAAAAATGTGGTCTCATTATCAGGGGATCTACTACATGTCTGCCTGGGATGCCTTGTTCAACAGACATCAATGCTTTACTAGTGATGGTGTTCATCTCTCACCCCTGAGATTTGGAGTAACTGCCATGGCTACAGACACCCCCACAATGCATCTTAGCTCCACTGTGCAGGGAAAGTTGGCAATGAGAACACCATCTTTATAAGCATCATGGTTATGCTGCTACACAATGGGTATGGCAAAACTGAATCCACCCTGTGGAATGTGTCCCCACACTGGATTATGCAGACATGTATACAGCCAAGGGCATTGGGTTCAAGGCTGTGGACAGCACCACAGCCATACCATACTACATCTCCATCCACATCTTCACACCTCAAAATGACAGTGTTTAAGGTAATGCGGGTAGTGTATACATACTTATTAAGGATAGATACACATCCAGATTTTGTAAAACACTGTGATTTCCCAGAGACAATGCAGGTGCCATTCAGTACTGGAAGGGCACATAATCAAGCTATATCTGGCTGCAGGAAGAGCTCCATGTATCCAGACACCCACTGTGCGTATTTGTATGTACATGTGTCTACCAAGATATATAATTACACCGTGTTGTAGGGTGCATTAAGTGAGCACCAACTTTGTTGCTTAATCATGCTGCAGCTCACTTGCCCAAAGGTTGATCTACATCCTTAACTACAATGTCCTGAAGCAGTGCCATGACATCCCCCAAGGGTAACCAATGTATTGTATCATGTGTTTATCAATATGAGTGACCACTGCAGCCTCCCCAGTGTGAGGTCCTCCCTGGTGGGATCTGACCAAAGATCCATGTCATTCAAACTACCAGTACAAAACCCCCTTGCAGACAACACAGAAATATATTTCACTGAAGTCATTTATTACCTCCTGTGGGATGGTTTACATAGCTTGACTGCACCTCCACCCTCTGATGGGACAGGCAAGTATTCAGAGTTGCACACCCATGCATTATGCAGCAGCATTACAACTGCTTGAACTCTGCTTTACCTGACAGGAGGAACACAGGCTCCTCATGGCACAGCAGACCTGCCTGATGGACAACTGCCATTATCAGGCTGTACAATATGTGATGGACATTGCTGTGTGAGAGTTGTGGTGAGGGTACCCTCCCATAAAATGCCGACACAACCTCCTCAGCTACAACAACCACATAGTGTTGTTTTGATGTTGTGTAGACACAGTAAGTGACAAAAGTAGCCACCCACACTAAGCAGAAACACAACACAAAGTGTAATTACATGTGAAACATCCAAGGACAGGCCCAGGTTGTTGGTGAACTCATACTTAATGATGCCACATAGAATGGGTCTGTACCCATAGCTAACCTGTAGTCCCACATGTTCTCTGTCAACTTCACTCTCCTGTCCCCACCACATGTGACACTTGACATTCCTACAACCTGTCTCATAACTTCCATATCTACAGACCAGGTCATAAATGCTCTTGCTCCCACCCTTCATAACTAACATTACCTAATATCGTTCTGTACAATATCTTACTTTAATTAGTTTACTTTGTTTGTTCTCTAATCTGTATTAATGTTTACATTTGTTCTACTAACTAGTATGTCTCTTCTCAAAGTATTTACTGATATTCCATAATTGATAGGTTTTACGCTTAGTATGCCTTCATACTATTAATAACTGTCTGTACCTACATTGTCACTGTCAAATGTTGAGTGTATATTTTGTTTTTGGAGCTTTTCTCCCCAGGACTCCATTGAAAATGGGTTCTTTACGGCCCAATGGACTACCCTGGTAAACCAACTGCAATAAATAAATAAATAAATAAATGGCCTCTCTATGGAGGATACACAGCATCTATTGGACATGCTAACATCACAGGCTGCATCCTACATGGGATGTGTCATGGATTACTAACACCATTGGAAACACCTTGCAATCATACTGAAATCACTGACTGGATACAGCTGACTGTAAAACAGCAACTGTTATACCCTTGCACAGAGGTGGTGCATGGACTGACCACCAGAACTATAGACCTCTTTGCCTGAGTATCCATATCTGTATGACCATAGGGACAATCACCATGGAGCTGATCAGCACAAATTTATGTGATCTAGACACAATTGACAGTACAGTGTTTGGATGCCTTACAGAGGGATCATAACTGTTAAACATAGTGAACATTTCTGAGGCAGTCACTAAGTATATGAGTAAGGGAACATGAGTGTATACAACCCCCTGGACTGAGCCAAAACATCTGACTATATCCCCCACTCAGGCATCATTTACAAACTATATACTTAGGCATCCTTGCTACTATCATTATAGGGATCATGTAGTGGCCCATCAACGGCGCACATGCTCAATAGGGACATCCACCTCCAGTAGCTGATCTGTAAATGTTCAACAGGCTCAGTCCTGGGTCCACTACTACTTGGAATCCATTTAACCATGATACAAGTGAATACTGACTGACTATGGCTACCAGTGGTAGTGGATGCCTGCAAAGTCTGAGCACTCATGGTGTCTGTGAGTTATGTCAATATCCTACAAGAGGGTAGTGATGAACAAATGCTTGTTAACATAGTAATGGCCATAAACTCCATGCAAATATATATGTAGTATCATTTCCATCAGTAACACCTATGGACCTGATAAGTAGCATATTAATCACAACATGTGATGTACATACTCAGGGGTGAAAGAACTGGGCATGCAGATCTGGCTACACAGCTTTACACCTAATGTGCCTGAGGTCACTATGTCTTCTCCGTGGTATGATGGGAATCATGTGTCATAGCTGAGGATGCAGTCACCCGTAATTGATATACACATAACCTCCATGCACACTTCCCTCAGCATTCCACTATCTGAGTGCAATGGCCATTTGGTAATGGACCTTTCCAAGCAATAAGGGCACTTGCACACAACAGTATGGTCCCTCACAAGGTAACTTCATGTCTTCAGCATGTGTTCAATGGGGATCATCTGAAATTAATGTCATTGTAGCTTGTGGTATATAGACTACTCAGAGGTGATCTCTGCCTTGCATAATGGGCAATGTGTGACCATGCTTGATTGTAAATGCTGCATATCTGTAGGTGGCATAGTACATGGATTAATCACTGTAAGGGCATTAACCTAGCATGTGACTTTAATCATACATGCTGGTGGGAGAGATTTGTCTAGCAGACTTTAACCCACATTTGAAACAAAACCCTGGATAATGGCAAGCACGGGACCTTAATGCACCTCAGCACATGCCATCTATATGACTGGCTGGATAATTGTCATTTCACCACAGGACTTCAGCCTGTGTCCCTCTTGGACTGGGGCAATAGGTGCTCTTCGTGTAAATAAGGGTATACAGTTGTCTACAATTGTGATGGTTGTATGATCAATATGTTAGGGAGGATCAAACATCCTATGGTTCCATAAGCTGATGTAAGTTGCTCTAACAGCCATACATACAAACATGGCTACATTGAGGATAGGACCACTTCCAATTATTACTTACAGGACACAGCACAGCACACACACATAGTGCAATTTGGCTGTATGTAGATTATAACACTTACCTGTGTAATGGTACACAGTGCAGATCACAGTAAGTGATGCACACGACACACTTCATGTCTGATAGTACTGTCAGTTTAGGACATATTATGCTTGATGACATCAGCAGGACAAGTTGTGGTCAGGCATTTGGAGGATCACATCACTTGCTACAACTAAAATTCTGCAAAACCCTACCTTTTTGTAGGTTACTGAGTTGATCACATTCATGCCATATGGACATACACACATACCAAGTGGCCTACAGTGAGATTAGAACCCCTACCTATCTAGTCTTACACACATATGGATCACACTACTTATCGCATGCACCATGGCTTAAGTCAGATGCTACACTGGCAGATGGCAGTCTTAAGGTAGATGACATCATCAGGCCTTGTACAACAGGGCAGTTTGCAAGGCAGCAGCAACTTACAGGATCAAAAAGTGCATAACCATTGCAGTTTGATAGCCAATAAGGGTTTCTCAGTTGTTTGGCAGAGGGACACACACACACACACACACACACACACACACACACACACACACACACACACACACACACACAGTGGCATGTAGTGACTTTGCAACCCCTGCCTATCTAGTTTTGCACCCAACCTATAGATCACAGTACTTATTGCATGCTCCACAGTTTAAGTCAGATGCTGCAATGGCAGCTGATAATCTTAAGGTAGATGACATCATCAGGCCTTCTGGAAGAGGGCAGTTTGGAAGCCAGCAGCTACTTACAGGACCAACAATGCATAACCATTGCAGTTTGATAGGCAAGGAGGGTTTCTCAGTTGTTTGGTATGGGATACACAAACACACACACACACACACACACACACACACACACACACACACACACACACACACACACACACACACACTCCAAGTGGCCTGCAATGAGATTAGAACTCCTACCTATCTAGTCTTGCACACTATAGATCACAGTACTTATCGCATGTGCCACAGCCAATGTCAGTTTTATATGGGACTGCAGGCAAACTACTTGTGGATTATACAAACTAGACTTGTGTTGAACAGTATCTGTGGCCTGCAGAGAGATATTGCTTTGTGCTGTTAACCGCATCTAGTATCCTAGCTGTGAGATAACTGTTATTATCCTAGCTATGTTTCTACAGTTACCAGCATGGCCATATGTGACTGTTAGCACTTGGATGGGCAAGCCTGTGGGCAGGGACAATGTGCCATGTCCATACATGTACAGATATCATTATGTATTACACCATCTGCTCACATGTTGCTGTTTAAGTGGTGATACCCAGCTGGCACAGGGGTCTGTAGGTATTTGCATTATGTACTGCTGAGCCCTTATTTTGGATCCTTTGAACAACATTATAGATGTGTGATAGAGTAGCTTTACTCACTAGTATTAGGGTATGTAGGACAACACATACATCTACACACATATTTATGTATATAACATGGATGTATATATATATATATATATATATATATATATATATATATGTATATTTGTGTGTGTGTGTGTGTGTGTGTGTGTGTGTGTGTGTGTGTGTGTGTGTGTGTGTGTGTGTGTGTGTGTGTGTGTGTGTGTTTGTGTATGATATCTATATATGTTATGTAGATATATGGGGAGAGACTGAGATGTATGTTTCATGTATGTATATATATATATATATATATATATATATATATATATATATATATATGTATATGCATGTATGTATATATATATATATATATATATATATATATATATATATATATATATATATATACATATTTGAAACTACATAGAGATGCATATACTATGTAAGTGAGAGACAGTGACAGATGGATATGTATACATATACGCATGTATTTATGTATAGACATATCTATACATAACAGGTCATTTTGATCAAATGGGCAACAGGGTTGCAGTCAGTTTACAGTTTATGGGCATGCCCAGTGGGACTGTCAGTACTTATAAACTGACTCCAGGACACACCTACTTGCACTCCAATCCGGGATTTTGTGTGCTATGGACACTGACATCTGTCCCTGTTTCTGCAGTACTGCACTTCACTCAAATGTCCATGGCATTCTCCAGCTGTCTGATATAATTAATATGTGACATTGGTTCACAATGTTACACCACACACAGACTGACAGCTTGTGACAGCACCAACATAATAATACTTCACATGCAAAAGATGTAGATACCTTCAGTTTGAACCATCAACGGCATTACCCATGCCAACTTCCCTAGTTCACTGAGCCACACAAGCTGCCAGCCAGAGATTAGTCATTCATCACACAATCAACAGCATGCATATATACATTATTATTCCTGCATTAATGCGACATACAATGTGTGGTCAATTTCTGTGTTACTGCCCTGACTTTGCTTGGACAGCTGATACACCATTGATGACCTACTGTTAAAGCAGTTATATGAGGAAACTGCTGTGTTGGGGAGCAACATCACATGTTCTGCTGGGATACACAGTAGTCCAACTATCATGTGACCCCGCTGTTTAACATCTCCTTTGAATGATGTAGTGCATATTGCAACCATGAGGCTTAGTGAATATTAAGGAACACATACTAGTGGACTGGGTAACTGTAGTCCACTGCGGATATTACTTGTGCCCAAATAGCCCACTATATTTACTTGCATAAATACAGCAAATCCATACATACAATAGCATATTATAATAATCATTACAAGTAGTGTGTAGGTTAGGGACTTACCTTGGAAATGCAGCAGATGACAGAACTGCACTTCAGAGATGTCTCTGTCTGATGCAAGCAGTACACAGCCAATACATGGATAGGTATAGGTTGTGTGGGTTGCCGGGCATCAATTTTAATATATGTATGTGAGTAGGAGCAAGTTGTCAGTCCCTAGGGCCCTAGGTTGTCAGTGAATGTGATATGGGCTGTCTCTTAGCCAAATCCAGGGTGTATTCAGAATGCCTATGTCTGACTACAGGGACATAATCTTCATGGGGTTCCTTATGCAAGATCTCCTGGGACTGTGGTTGTGGTGACCTAGGCTGTGGTGGGGGGCTGTGTATCCCTTCCTTTTGCTGATCCTGCTGCAGCTGTTTCTGCGGGGTCATATTGTGTAGCATAGCACATACTGTGAACATATGTGTACATGTGGCTGAAGAGTACTGCAGGGCTTCACTAGATATATCGAGGCACTGGAACTGTGACTTCAGAAGCCCAAACACATGTTCTATGATGTTCCTAGTTTGTGCATGTGCCTTATTATGGCATTCTTCCATGTGTATTTCTGATGGGTGTCATCATCCGCAGTTCCAGGATGTAGCTAGCATCCCCCAGTAAATGGCGATGTGGGATGCCCCCCCCCACCAGTACAGCTATGATGCATGCCAGATATGGGAGTAATGATAACTGCCAGGGCTGCCAGCACACACATTCAGGATAATCCCCTGGACATTGCACACAACCTGGCAGATGATGGAGTGGTACCTCTTGCTGTTGACATAGATTCGGCCCTCCTCAGCAGGTGGAGCCTTGATGTGTACATGAGTGCAATCTATGGCACCCTGTACTTCAGGGTAGTATGCTACAAGGTAGAACATATTGCTGGCCCTCACCTCAGTGGTGAGAGGAAAATAAATTAGCTCACTGGCATATGGTAGCATGGCATCCAGGAAATGGTGGAGTACCCTGGATGCTGATGCCTGTGAGGCCCTCATAATGTCCCCAGTTGATCTTTGGAAAGTACCTGTAGCTAGTATCCTAAGGGCAACACACACCTTTGTTTCCACCGGGATGATTTCCCCACTGTTGGCTCTCAGTCTGAATTGAGGTCGTGAGAGTTCAGTGAGTTCTTGTAGTAAGTCTCTGTCCGCCCTGTAGCACTCTAAAATCTCCAGCTCATGTAGCTCCTGGAAGGTTATCCTGGGCTTGAACACTCTTCTCCTTCTCTGTCTAGACCTATTGTTAGCAGCAGCAGCATTGCCTTCAGCATCTAGCACATAAAGGTACAGCAGAACAGCAGCAGCCCGTAAAATTCTCTACAGTTAAAATTCCCAATTCTGTACTCCAATGGTGCACAGTACTGGGGAAAAATCAGAATGTAGGCTGTATGCATACTAATAGAGATCTGCTGTAGGTGCAGAATGTGTGATTGGTTAACTATGATGCATTACACCTGCCTACAATATAATTAATATAATTGAATGGCCCTGTTTTAGCTTAAACAAGGGTCAAAGCTAATTAAATACATTTTTTTAAACACACTCAGCGGCATGCCACTCAAATATGCGCATGGAAGGTAAACAAAGGTTAGAAGTTAGTAGGCACACACCCCTGTAGGGGCATGCTTAGCCAGGTGGCATGCCATACAAATACTCGCACCTAAGCAGAAATGAGCTTAGAAGTCAGTAGACACCCCCCCCCCCCGGTATCAGCTACCTCTTGTGTAAACAGCAACATGGGTTTAGCCTACACAAAAGGGATATGAGGGCATGATTACTCCTTTTTGCTCTCCAGTACCTCTACCTCATTCGCATAAGTATCCATGCTCACAGCCTGGAAACTACATGCTTCAGAGCCCAACCACATTAGCAGCAGTAGGGACTGCACACACAGTCCTATAATACATTTCTGACACATAGTAATTAATTTTTTTTCCTATTTTTTAAAATGTTTCTATAAAGCATGTTTGTGCCCTTTAGTACACCATGCAAACATGCCCAGATTATTAAAAAAAATTAATTTAACTTATTTCTGTTATTTTTTCTGGCATACAGGATGACAGTTTCACTCTTATGTGTATGTGCTATGACATCTCTGTCCAAATAACTACATATTTACAACCTGTTTTATCTGTCTGTGAAATTGTTTGCTGTTTTTATTTAGTGAGGGGTGGGGGAACTAGTCTGTCTATAGGATCCTGACTGCTTTAAACCTATAAACAAGTATTGTTTCTATTAACCAAATATTTATTTTGAATTTGTCTGAGTTTTACTACTCTGCTATAAGTTATGCATGCTTGTTTGGGGCTGTACTTATTATCAGCAGTACTATGGCATGCACTCTATAAATTGAGTTTTTACACTTCTGTGTCACTTGTCTCTAATATTCATTAGTAGCGTAGCTGCTTCATAATATTCAACTGCTCATAACTACTCTTCATCCTCAGTCGGGTATTACCTCAACTATTGAAATCACTGTTGCCATAGCTTCCACCCTGCTCTAGTGCTGGCATATACAGTCATCTAGCTTGCCTAACCATCTGTTGTTACAGCCCTACCAGGTAACTGATGTAGCTGTGTTCAAGCTTCCAGCACTCAGTTACCCACAGCTGATTACTGAGCCTCTGTAGTGGATCAGCCCTTAAGCAGTTGGTGCTGGCGTAGCTGTTGCTGCTCTCTAGCTGATGTTTACCATCCCACTAATCAGAGTGCGCTGCTTTCTTTTCTGCTGTTAAAGTTGTTACTATTCTCTTGCTGCTGTTTACCATCCTAATACTATTAGTTTTCTTAGGTGTGCTGAGAAACAGAATGAGTTGCTTTCTGTGCTGTTTTTGAAGTTGTTGCTATTCTCTTGCTAATGTTTACCATCCTTCTACTATCAGTTGTTCTTAGGTGCACTGATAGCCACAGTGTGCTGCTTTCTGTGCTACTGTTGAAGTTGTTGCCATTCTCTTGCTAATGTTTACCATCCTACTACTATCAGTTGTTCTTAGGTGCACTGATAGCCACAGTGTGCTGCTTTCTGTGCTATTGTTGAAGTTGTTGCCATTCTCTTGCTAATGTTTACCATCCTTCTACTATCAGTTGTTCTTAGGTGCACTGATAGCCACAGTGTGCTGCTTTCTGTGCTACTGTTGCTGCTGTTCCTATTTAGCAGTGACTAAGCTCTTCTTTTGTTTTTGTGCAATTATCACATTTAGGTTTAACCCGAGGAGTATTTTGTAATAGATACTGTTACCATCTTGCACTGTTTGCTGCTGTTTTTGTCCTGCTTGTTATTTTAAATATTGAGTAGATGTTGTTTGCTGCTGTCTTTGCTGTTGTTTTTTATTGTAAGCTCTGGTATTTCAGTTCTCTTTCGCCTATGATTTTTTAGCTGCAAATATACATTTACTAGCTCTCAACCCTGTTAGTAATTGATCTTTAGGGCTGTCATAGAAGATTAGCCTGCTTGTATCCTTCTAATGCCAGTCTTGTATCACTTGTTATTCTGATGAAGTGTAGGGACAGACAATGACTCTCTACTAGATATGCATAATACAACATGTGTACATATATACACAACATGGAGGCTACCCTTTCCCCAGTACATTACACTACCCACACCTCAGCATGAACATACCAAACAACATGTGCTGAGGCTGTCCAGAAGAGAATTACCAGTCCTCTAAGGATCAGAAAGACAGTTTCACCGGAAATATACCAACATAATATTGCCACACTCAAGTATATTAGAGAGTCATCAAGTTTCAGACCGTGAACGTTTCACTGCCACTAAGTTTATAACTGCAAATAAAAATGTTTATGTAATTGGTGACTCAATGATCTGGTGTGCTAATGAGGCCAGAGAAGGGCAAAGTGACAATTAGGTGATTTTCTGGTGCCAGGATTCAAAACATTAGCAGAGGTCTTTAGCCCTTCACACCTGGCAAATATGTATATGACCTTATGGTAACCTATTTAGGTGGTAATGACCCTCAACTCTGAGGGATATGCAGAGAGGGGTCCACTATGTAATCTCGAAATACTGAAATCCTGAATTTCAGTACTTCAAAATTACATAGCCGAAAACCAAACCACAACACACAATTCCAAAACCGCATAACCGCGAAATTCAAAATCCCAAAGGTATGCTACACATACAGCACACACATAAACACACACACAACTCCCTCCCACAATCAAATAAATGATTCTGCACTACAGATAAGCAGGGGGACAACCAACCCTGCAACCCCCAGGTGGGGGGCTGCGCCCCCACACCCCCCCACTTATATATTCTGTCAAAGGAAAAATATATTTTAAAAATGATCAATACATGGTAGGTTCAGGTTAAGGCACTTTAATCTTGCAGCAAGGAGACAAAAACGTGCTAATACAGAGTTTGTCTGACTAGAATCAGGAAATGCAAACATTTTTATACATTTTCTAATAAGACATTGCCTACTAAGCTGACGTAGTAAATCACAAGTTTTAACATCATTATGTCATAGAGTTTGTTTATATTATTTTCTGCTTGTACTATCAATTTTTGTGTGAGACTTCCTAAGAAAAACAACGTGTCCTTGGCTACCACCGGTTAGATATATGCAATGTTACCATTCAAGGTACTATGGCTAATATGAGCACAAAGCAAGTATAGATTGCAGTTAATTTCTGTAACAGTCCTTTGTCTATGTTATCTCTAACTTCTGCAGCTGTGCATGTTCTCATACTTCGAACAGAGCTGATTGTTCAAAATCATTACATTACAGAATATAGCATTGTTCATTCATTTCTTCCTGACCTAGCAGATAATCACCTGCTTCTCAAGTACATTTCCAAAAGGCATAAACATGAATATTGCTGTGCTAGCAATTACTAGGTCAGAGGGCATCTTGCAAGTTTCAGAAAGCACACTGCAGTTTCAAAAAGCATCTTTTAGTCTCATATAAAACTCAGCTGTATATAAAATAGTGCATATAAAATAGAATGAAAAACGTGTTGACTTATTTAATTTCTAATTAGCATTAAGCACACACATTAATACATATTTTTCTGACATATTCTAACTCCGAGATCGCACAGACACAAACTAAACTCACACCCACACATTTCACAGTCCCTCACACACACACACACACACACACTCATCACAGTCACAACACATACTTACACACACTAAAGCCCCTAACCAACACACTTACACATACATACTTACCTAAACTTCCACCCATCCATGCACACACCGCACCAGCGGAAGCAGAAATTCAACATCTCCATGCTTCGGGATTTTGACTTTCGTGCTTCTGCCAGTTTTGGAAATTTGAGTTTTTGGCTATGTAATTTCGAAATACTGAAATTTGGGATTTCAGTATTTCGAGATTACATAGTGGACCCGCAGAGAGACATGTGGGATCCCACTAAGCATGTGTCAAATACAGGTAAGAGTCTGGTACAAAGTGGAACCATACCTTCACTCTAAATGATGACTAAATACAAAAAGGATGATAGTAATTAATAATTACTTATGTGTCTGGTGTCATTCTAGGGTGGAGTCTGCTATTTGTGAGCCTGGGACTACTGGACATCCCACCACAGCAAGTAAAATTACAGCAAATTCCAGTCTGGACTATATCATCGTTGCTTTTCTCAATGTCAAAAGCTTAAACAATAAACTGTCTGTCCTTGAGGCTCTTCCACAACTTGTACACATCCACAACTGATGAGACAAAGACATGGCTTAATTGTAAGGATAGCACTCCCTGCTTACCAGTTTTAGCAGATATAGTGCATTCAGACATGAGTAGAGGCTCCATTTTGTCTGAAACTATATTATATCTAGACCCACCAATCAAAACTATTGAATTCTAACTTACCATAAACAAAACAAATGATCAATTTATTGTCTGTTATAGGACACTTTCCATGTCCAATTATGACCATGAAGGATTCCAAATGTGTAATAGAGTATCTCCCTCACACGTCTAGGGTAAAATTAGGAGGTAGAACTTATACAAAGCAATGAGGTTTTCAATGGAAAGTCAAGTTTCAGTGAGAAATGTTTCATTCTGGGGACCTGAAAATATGAAGGTAGAAATGCACTACTAATTCACAGTGTTTTAACAATATCAAAAAAAGATGTTGATTTAGTTTCTTTTTGCTTTGAAATACTTATTTTGTTTTCTCTTTATACTACTTTTATTCTACATTTCCTATATCCACAAGAAACATAACACAAACTTGCAAGACTTAAAAATCCTACCCTGATGCACATTGTTCATCTGTCCTTTGGCTTGCCAAAACTCACAAAATGGCGTACCAATTAAAAATAATAATAATTTAAGAAAATCTCTATGAATAGCTTCACTCATTGTTGCAATCTTGCTGTCTACTTGCACTTTCATTTCCACTTTCATGGGTTTCTCAATCTGCCGGCATCTCTAATGTTTGGCAGCAGCATGTCCCTTTTCTGTAATTTCCTTTTCTACAGTTCTCCTCACCTGGTATATTTTTACTGAACTCAGCTTAGCTCCTTAGAGTAAATTGCACAATATGCTGTCAAGATTCTTAATCCAAATGACATTTAAAGATATCCTGATGGAAATAATATACTAAACTGTGCTTTGTGGCATATACTGTGCATGAAACATTTCTTCACTCGCGTTATATCATTACATTCTCTGCAGTAAAATAATTTAACTCAGCCCATTCAAACAGAACCTTTTCCTTTCGCTGACTATATACCTAGCAAAATGTTACCTGGTAAATATTTTCCCACATACTGTTTTTAAGTTAATCCCTACTAACTCTAATTTTGAATCATTATGCCTGTGTGAAAAAGGGACTTTCTGATCTATTAACACTAACTACATTAAGAAAACACAACTAGATGTTTAAGGAAAAATTCAATAAAATATTTGGATCAAAAAAAAGAAAACACAAGTACATTTAAGATATAAACAGCTAATAAATGCCAATGGTCATTATCTCATTATCTGGAAACAGGAGATAAGCATATTAACGCCTTATCTTAACTTGATTATAAACCATGAGCTGACACATAATTTCCTTAAGTTTGTACAACATTTCTAGCCTACAGGAAGCTTTGCTAATACATTCAAAAAAATTTGCAAGTTTGAAAAATAGTTGACAAAAATTGTTTTCTGCTGCCATCAAGTGGTGAAAATCATTATTACTATTCAGTATATTTTATGTGCAGACATTAATAAAGTGGAACTGTGAGTTGCTTACATTGTGGTAACTAAAAGTTTTCAAGTAGTGTGATTTGGGCATTAAAGGTATGATTTCTAGTCTGATATTTACCCTTGTAGGGAATAAATATGGTATTCCGTTTAATAACTTCTGAGCTGTTTGGGTCATAAAAACAAATTATTGAATTGAAATTGATCCAAAGACTACTTCCCACAAGCGTAATGATGTCCAGTTTTTGCAAATGCATTATTGTGTAAAACTGCAATGTATTTCTTTAAGAACTGTCTTTTTTGAATGCAGGTACTGTATTTATTCTGACACAGAGGTTAAATGGTATACTTAAGATTCCTTTTTATGATGTAGCAGAGATTAATAATGACGTATATTAAATAAACTTACTCCATGATTTAATAAAATCCATGTAGGCACCATGTAGATCTTACACGGAATGTATCTGTGTACATGGCCATGGTTCTCCCTCGGCAGAGAGCCATGCATATTAATGATGGTGTGCTGCTGAGAGAGAGCATAGAAACAGGGAAATTGAATCGGTGTAGGGATAAGTGTAGAGGCTACCTGTGGTTGTGGATGAGTACAGAGTGAGGCTCCCTGTATTGTTCCCAATACTGTTGAAATGCTGTGAATTGGCTCAAATGTGCAATATTTTATTTTTATGATTTTATTTTTCCTTTCTGTATGTTTGTGCTGCATGGTGCGGAGAGCAGCAATGCCAAGCTGTGCTCACATATAGATAGCTGACACCTGCCAGACATCTAAAAATAGATACCAGATGTCATTAATTATCATAATTACGTATTTTTTGTTATTTGTTTGTGTTTTTTTAATTGCTGTTTGCATAACATAGTGCAGAGTGCCACAGAGCCAAGAGGTGCTTATACATACATAGCCGACAGCTGCCAGACATCTAAAAATAGAAAGTGGGTGTAATTAATTATTTATTTCTGGGTCTATTTAAGAACCACGGTGCTTAGCAATGCTAACAGGTAGCCCAGTAGTATATGTGAAGGTATACTAGTTTTCATGATATCCAAGTAGCTGAATGGATAGAGATACAGCCTAATGCTTAGTAGGTCCTGGGTTCAAGTCTACGGTAGGCATAAGATGTCTTAAATTTAATTTATTATATATGTTTAATTTTAAAAACAAACTTTTGACATATGGCACTGCTACGCTATGCCAAGCAATAGCAAGGTTGTTGCTGTCAAGTATAACACTGTCTCCAGGCCAGTTTCAGTCACATAATGCTCACTGTTCCTCCTACTCCAAGTAATAAAGGTATATGGGTGAGGTAGTCAACTCTATGGTCAGATATTGTGCGAACTTCACAGACATTTATCAGCAATGCCAATAAAGTGTTAAGCAGCATTTTTGATTCCTAAAGAAATCTGTTTTAATAAATGCAGTGTGGCCGTATTCCATGCATGTGTATTCTACTGTCACTGCAGTCAAGTAAAATACTGTAATAGTTCTAGAATGCAAAACAAATTCATTCACATAATGCTCTCTTTTTCTCCTACTCTAGGAACAAAAGGCATATGGTTGAGGTAGTCCACGTTATGAGCAGATATGATTGTGATAACATTTCACAGACACATCAGCAATACCATTAACATCTTAAGCCGCATTGTTGATTCCTAAATATATCTGTCTACATATTTCCAATATCCCTTGCATGTCTCTACTAAGCTGCTGCAGTCAATGTTACATTTTTTGCAGATGTCCCCTGCAGGCACAGCTATTGGGTTCTAGTCCCATGCCTGCCAACTAAGGCAGGACAGGTGTCTAGTTTATGTACTGTACAGAAACATGCCTCTCAAGTGTGACGATTTCTCATAATGTAATTAAAACTGCCTTATCCGTCTGTCACAGGATTACCAGAAAAATGATAACCTGGAATGTAATGTATTACCAAATCCATTTACAGAACACCTTGGTAGTTATATAAATCCACATTATGTGAAAGTGTTCTGTGTAGTTGTGTACCTGCATTTGTTATTGCTTGGCCCATACTGACCCATGCTAACAGCTTGTGAGGTATGTACAGGATACATCAGCTATAGAAGAATTGTAGTCACTGTACTCAAAACTGACACTACACACCTGTAGAGTATTTATTATCAGTATTTACAGGGATATAGTCTGCATTGTCAGTAATGGAATGTTTCTCTCTCTCTGTCTCCCACCCCTTATGTACATTTATTTATTACTGTTATTTATTATTATGATTTGATATTAATATATTTTGTTAAACTAACTATATTTTTGCAAAATCTGATGTATTATTGTTATGTTTTATTATGATTCAGTATTAACATACTTTGTTAAACTATGTATTTTGTTGCTCTTATGGTTTACTTCTTACTGGCATGCCATTAACATATGGCTGCTATGTTATTTACTGTTGTGTTACACATAATATACATTAATATGTATTTGGATTATTTAAAATGATATTCTACTCTGTTAATACTAACAATGGTTGTTGTTACTAACCATAACTTATTGCTATACCTCACTTACCACAGCACGTCAAGGTAGGCACGTTCTGGCTGATCCACCTACCTTGCCTCATCTGGCTATGACACCCAGTCCCAGCATGTCTAGGACCAGACCTGTGGTGCCCCCTCTGCTGCCCCTGCACTACCTGTGGCATCAGATAGTACTGCCACACATGATGGGGATGGTCCACCCTCTGGGAGCGGTGGTGGAGGTAGAGTCATCACCCAGACTGTGCTGCTGGTTTTGGTCTGCAGCATAGTATACCATGGGTTTGACCACCACCTGCACCAGATTAAAGAGATGCTGGCCAACCTGGTTGGACAGCCTCACCCTGATGCCCAGTTTCCACCACTGCCACCCCTGTGGCAGTGACAGAGCAGTGCAAACAGTCCCATGGGTGGGGATGTGAGTCACATTGTTGCTGCCTTGTGGAGGCACATGTGACTTAGATTCCACAACACCCTCTCTGTCCAAGGTGTTTACCCCCCAATGTGTCACACTCTGCCCCTATCTGCTTTTTTTGTCTTGTCCGTCTGCAAATGCATCCTCACCTACCCAAATTACATCCCCCACATGTACCTATGTCCCTTTCCCAATATTCCACTCTTGATGTTAGTTCATCTCTATTACATATAAAAAGAAGGCTAGGGGTTTGTTCAGATGCTTTAATACATACAAACACATCCGGATGGATCTCAGCATCATTAAATATGAACTAACTATTTAACAGACAGAGGTTACAAACATTCATGCTTACATCTCAACAGTTAACTACAAAATGGCAGTCAGACTTGCAAGTACTCAGTATTTATACATTTTTGCAAGGCCTTGGATATTATTGATTTGTGTAAGTTCTTGAACTTGAGTAGCATTTTACCTTTTTTTTATCCAGTTTCAATATCTGCTTGTTTTTTGTTTAAGTCTAGCATATCTTTATTCCTCTTATTTTTTTTTTATGTACCGGGATCATATCTTCCCCCCATATGTAACTGCTTTTAATGATATAGACATATATATTTCTGATGTATTCTGTAATTTATTTCTAGAAAGTTTTGATTGTTTCTTCATAAAATTCTTTATTTCTCTCCTCATTGAAGGCATCCCCTAGTAATTATTGTAATTCAATAATACTTACTTCTAGCAGGTTTCAAAAAGCTGTAATATTATTTAGATTAAGGTAGTATCATCAAATAATTTTTAGTATTAATAAAAATCATGTTAAAAAAATCTATAACTGTATACTTCATACATCTGTTGAAAACTATTACTGACATTTACTGTATATACAGTACATTGTTGTGCAATTGTTTTTAGACTACTCAAGTCTGAACCAGTGTTTTAAATTAATATGCAGTCATATTGGAATAAAAACATGAATAGTTCTGAAACCACATCATATTTCATGTTTAACATAAACTGAAATGTAATACAATGTATAAGTATATTAATATTTCTTTAGTAGACATTAAATATGTTCCTCTGATTGCATTTTTCAGCTTTTTCAAAGACAATTCCATGGCACAAACTACAACAATCTGAATTTAATTTATCCCCTTATCAGCTCACGCTCCTTAATATTTGTGACCTGTGATTGTTCTTGTTTTAACACTTCCATCTCATCCATCAGGGACCCCCCTGCACAATGAAAACTGACACAGTAGTAGTACTGCGGTAAAACTGCAACACCCCCAAACATCACATCTATGTATATCACACATCAACTCCCACAGCTTGAATGACACCCAACCAGTGAGTCTATCTGCTGACAACAAGGCTGGGAGATACAATCTGACCTACTCCAACACCAGTAAATTCAATCCCTCTGACTGAACAAAGTATGCTGGAGAACACATCAAAACAATGGAAGCTTGCCAGATTCAAACCACCATGAGAAAATAAAACAGGCAAAAATTCCCAACCCATTTAGACTTTATCCTGGCAATTGCTTCACGACTGTATATATAGAAACATAATCAAATCATTAACTGGCACCACAACAATATTTCTCAGAAGAAAGCTTTACAGCAGCCAACCAACCAGACAGAACGTCATAGAGAGAGGATACATTTATCAAAATGTCAAGTGCCCCAGCCATAATGTCTCCTCAAATCCAAATCCCTACTGCCCACCAAACCCCACCAAACTTGACACCAATACTGCATCATTTCATGCAGTCACACAAAAACACAAAAATACAGGTCCGCTTGATCAGGAACACAGGCTCTCAACTGCCAGACAACACACCCGCCTGCAGAAAGGGTGTCCAAGAATCATAGTTCACATCCTTGTCCACACACACTAGTATTGTGTCATTCTTGATAATGTAAAAAGCCAGGCAATATTATAAGAAGGGTGAAGCCACAGCAGGCAACATAACAAGAAGAGCACAGCTGCAGTCACCATTCAGATGAGCAAAAAGGGAACAGCATGAGCCATCTAAGGATGGAGCCCCGCGAGTACCCTGCCACACCTGCCATGCATGCAATGCATGGCAGTAACAAATTAAGACATCAGTAGCCATAAACTGAAAGTGCTTCAAAAAGATAACTTCTTAAAGGTATATATATACATATATTGATCTACATCATCACTCTTACAAATATTGCAAACAATATCAGAGACAGGCATGCATTATTATGAACAATGGAAACAAAACACAATGTTCATGCCCACATTGTTTCATATCTGTTGCAGGGTTTAGAGATTCAACCATATCTCATAATATAACAGTTGGGACCAAATTTAAGAACAAGGACAGTCTGCAGTGCAGAACTCATATCAGAAACTTCTGGATTTGTCACAGGAACAGGAATCTCCTCTGGAACTTCCTCTGGAACTGGAACACTGGACAACTCACTCTGAGATAAACAGTCTTTCTCACAGGATATCTGCTGTGGTATAGGCTTGTACACTAGTATCAGATACTTCCGATCCCATCTAAAAGTTGCTCCTTCTGATTCCACAGGATACTATCTTGGTTCTGGACCAGTATTCTTCATGACACCAATCCGATCGTAACCTCTAAACATCTGCATCCTTACCACCTCTCCCTCTCGTAATGCAGTGAGCAGTTTACTGGTCTTATCATAGTAGGACTTCTGGGATAGGCGCTTCTTCAACAGATTGGCTTTCACTAATCTGTTGTTCATGACACATGGAACCAACATTTGACTACTGATTGGTAATGTGGTTCTGGTTTGTCTCGACAGATGTCTCTGAGCAGGTGAACCAAGACGTTTATCACGAGGAACATTTCTGAGATTCAAGAGATTCAGGAAAACATCACTAGTGTCTCATTTTGACTTCTCTAGTAACTGCTTTGCAGTTTGCACTGTGTGTTCTGCCAAGCCATTTGACTGCGGGTAATCTGGACTACTTGTGACATGAGTAAAGTCGCATTCTTCAGCAAATCTTTTGAACTGTTGGCTTGTAAACTAAGTGCCATTTACAGAAATAACTTTTTGCTGACTACCATGTACAGCAAAATGACGCATCATCTTAGTAATGACAGTACTGAATGCTAGATTCGGAAGTAAGTCAATCTCAAACTAAATGGAGTAAGAGCCTACTAACACCAAATAATGTTCACCATTCCATTCAAAGATATCAGTGTTTACTGTCGACCAAGGTAGTTCTGGAATCTGGTTAAGCTGAAGTGGTTCCTTCTGTTAATGTGGCTTTGTACTATTATACACTGAACAAGATGAAAGTGCTCTCTCAATGTCTTGTGACATAGAAGGCCAAAATACTAGTCTTCTCACCCTTCTTTTGGTAGATTCAGTTCCTGGGTGACTAAGATGCAAGATACTAATGTACTCTTGTTGCAAGGACTTTGGAACAATTACTTTTGGACCTTTCATAATGATACCTGTGTCAGGCAAAATCTTATCTCTATATGGAAAATAAGGTTGCACTTCCTGAGATAAACTAGATTGCTTTTTCAGCCATCCTTGATTGATAAAGCTGTTGAGCCTTTATAAAACTGGATCTGTGACTGTGTAATCTCTTAACTCATCAAAGATGCGTGGAGGAAAAATTTCTCACTTCCATGACTTCAAAATCATGCTTCTCATTCTCATGCTGTTCTGTGGTGTTTCTGAGTGATCTGGATAAAGAATCATAAAGATAAAGAAGTTTGCCTTTCTTGTAGACAAGACTGAAATTATACTTTTGCACTCTCAGCATCATACACTGCAGTCAGGCTGGAGCTGAATACATTGGCTTTCTCAAGATAGTGACTAATGGTTGGTGGTCTGTTTTGATCTGAATAGGTCTACCATAAACATAATCACGGAACTTCGAACATGCAAACACAATTGTCAAAAGCTCTTTCTCTATCTGGGCATACTGCATCTCAGTTTGGGTAAGAGTTTACAATGCATAGGCAACATGCTGATCCTCTTGTAGAATAACGGCACCAAGACCAAATTTCAAAGCATTACAGGAAAGTGGTTTGTGAACATCATAGCATCTGAGCATTGGTGGACTTGTAATTCTCTGTTTCAGGACATCAAATGCTCTTTGATGTTGCTCTACCTAAGGCCAGGATACATCTTTACATGTCAGCTCTCTGAGTGGTGCTGAAAGTTGGCTCAAGTCTGGAATGAACTTGCCTAGGTAGTTGACCATGCCAAGAAAAAGTTGCAGGGCTTGCACATTGCCTGGAGCTGGCATCTCAAGAATGTCTGTTTGCTTTGAAGGGTTTGGTCGTAAGCCTGTACTCGTAAATAAATCACCAACATAAGTAACGTTTTGTAGCCTGAACTTACAGCTGTGTTGTTTGAGTTTAATATTCACTTGACGTGGCATTTCTGTAACTTTTCTAAGGTTTCTGTCATGTTCTGCTTCATCATGACCTCTACTTGTATGTTGTCTACTATGATAGCACAAGGATACCCAGAAAATATTTGCTCCATTGCACTCTGAAAAGACTTCACTTGCAGAATTTATCTCAAATGGCATTCTTAAAAATCTGTACCTGCCAAATGGTGTACTGAAAGTAGTGAGAAATGATGATTTTTTTTGTCAAGCTGAATTTGCCAAAATGAACTCTTTGCAACCAAGACAGAAGAATTGTGGCATTTGGCATCAAGGCTGCGACTACTTTGACTGTGTGCATTGGATGATGAGGTCTTTTAAGTGCTTTGCTCAAATCTCATGGATCAATACATTTTCTGATGTCATCTGAGTTTTTCTTGTGAGCTACCACCATGGAAGATACCCATTCAGTTGGAGTTTCAACTGGACAAATCATACCTTGTTGCACCATTTTATCTAACTCAGCTTTAACTCTGTACTGCATGGCTATTGGAACTTTATGTGCTGGCCTGATAACTAGACTGACTTCTGGGTCGAACTGCATGGAGTACACAACTGGAAGTTTGCCTAGTTTGTCTTGGAAAAGATCAGCATAGGTAGAAAAAATGTGCTGGGCAAAATTAGAGTAGCGGTCTTTTAAGCTAACTTGGTGGACTTCCTTGTTAAATGAAAGCGGTCTCATTTTCAAACTGTCTCTGAGCCCAAATAATGACTGGATGTGCCTCTTGCCCACATAGAATAACAAGTCATAGCTTCTTCCAGCAGAGTAATATGAAAGCACTACTGAGCCTTTGGTATGAATTTCTTCCCCTCCATAAGCAGCAAGCTTTGCACACCTTGTCAAATCAAGCTTTTCACCTTTGCACACTCTGGCAAATGTTTCTGCTGACATAACATTGCACTTGGAATCTGTGCCAACTTTGAGCTCTACGGGTTTGTCATTTATCCGAACAGTACAACATACTTCATTCTTTGCCCTTAAATCTACTCCATTGACTGTTTCATGAATCACTGACACACCATCAACAGAAAGAGTAGAAGTGCAATTGTCTAACTGATCAACTCATTTCTTAAAATACTCTCTTTTAATAAAAGAATGTGGGCCTTTTGATTTACAAAACCTTTTGCAATAATTCCATTTATTACATTTGTGACATTGTTGACCAAAAGCTAAACATTTTTCCTTTTAGATTCATGACTTCTACCACAATTATGACAGTTGGCAATTAAGCTGGGTGGGGGCCCATGCTTTGAGTTTGCTGATTCACTTTTATGCTTCACTGAGACTGTGTGAAGTCTGGAATTTGCTAGAAAGTTCTAGGGTTTACCAGTGAGTGCTCCAGGCACTACAGTTGCTGCCATATGCTTGGACCTGTTTATTTTAACCAAGTGATGCAGACTATCAACCTAAGCTTTATCACTGTGCCTTCTAGAGCTATTCTCATTTGTAAGCATATTTGTGTGCTTTTCTGTGAGCTCATATATCTGACAAATCACAGTGGCCTTATTCAAAGTTAAATCACTGTCACAAAGAAAATCTTTCTCACAGCATCATCTTTTATGCCACACACAACTCTGTCCTTTATCAACTCATCCCTTAAGTAACCATATCTGCACATTTTAGCTTTATTTCTCAGGTCAGTTATATATGCTGCAAACGTTTCACAAGGCTTTTGATCCCTTGTGTAAAATAAGTGCCTCTCTATTGTAACATTTGTCTGGGGGTTACACATTTCAGAAAATGTACGTTTTAAGCACTCTGTGTCCTCATTTGACTCAGTCGGTACAACAATATGATGGTTTTTCCCTCTCTCCAGCATAAATAGTAGGTGCATATACACATGAATGTTCCCTTTCTATAGTTTCTGACCCAGGCAAATTAAGCAGAATAAATGCCCTTGTACGGTCATCCTTATCAGAAAATGCAACCTGTATGAAAATGTCATACTCTTGCTCACTCTCCAATTCAGAGCAATATTACTGCCAAATGCAAGTGCACTGGCTTTTTGAAATCCATCTGCCATGCTCACAAAGTATGCACAAACACACTGAAAATATGGTCCTTGTAATTATGCACAAACAGTGCTGTGAACTTGTAACAACATTCAAATGCACAATAAACTCTTCAAAATACTTTACTTTGTGAAATATGCCTGCAATGGCTGTATTCTGTGAAATATGCCTTTTAATGGCTGCACTTTGTGAAATAGCTTTACTGTAACACTGCATGCGTCTATATTACATCGAAGCTTTAGTTAATCGAATAACTTAAACTCGATTTTGTAATATCAACAGCTAAAATTGTCGAATGGCATATTCAACCAAGGGAAAACTTCCCTAGGATGAATAAAAAAAAAAACTTTACATCCGAAATCAAGTGGGGGGCTGCACAAGAAATGAATAGTTATGGTTCTTTCCTACACCCTTCTTGCACATCCCTACATGCCTTTCACTGTGTTTTTCCTCCTGCTTGCACCCCATTTCACCATTTTCCTATCTCCCTATTTTTCTTTTTTTTATATTTTTAGTATGGTGCTAAGTGACACACTGCATCACTCAGCTTTGCTAATCTCAGCTAAATGGAGCTACCTTGACTGTATGCATTTTTAAAATCATAATGCACAGTTACAAAATAAACACCTATCCCATATTTTGAACCCAAGACCATTGCACATGCAGACCTTTGCATTAATCTGTCATGCCACACAACTCTTAATTAAAACAGATGGTTTAAAAGAACACATAGTAACTAACAGCTGCAGTCATTAAGCGTGTTTTAGTGGAGCTGCACACTGCACCACATCATGCAAACTTGATTTATAAAAGTGATGAAAAAATGAGAGTGTACCTTGGACTCTGTGCAACAGTACACTACTAGAAAGCCAAAGACATAATAATGGATTTAAGTGAGGCCTGTGATAGCAGGTAAAACTACCCTTTTGTCAGCAGCATGTAGAAAGACACCTGCTAAGGCAGTAATGACAAAAATACATGTTCAACTGGGACCCTGGTGCAGAAATACATCCATATAAAGCCATGCACATACTGATAGATGTAGAAAATGTTTGTATCAGCCAGTATGTGTGCACATATATCTTGTAAGTATACCTGATGTTGCAGTGACTCAGTAGCTCAGTCTGTTAAATGCTTGGCAAATAGTACATTTTGCCAGACATGGTCCTAGTTTCAAATCCAGTTGTGTGTAGCACTGGAATTATAGTATTGTTATATTTATCCCCATGTCCAATCCCCTCTTTATATTTAACACTGCTGTGTCAGTTGTGGAATCCTTCAAGTTTTTGGGATCTATAATCTCCCAGGACTTGAAGTGGGAGACCAATACAGGGGCCATATAATAAAAAAGGCACAACAGCAAATGTACTTTCTGCAACAGCTGAGGAAGTTCAACATCCCACAGGAATTGCTGATTCAGTTCTATACAGCAGTCACCAAGTCTGTTCTCAGCTCATCCATAACAGTGTGGTTTGGATCTCTGTATAATCATGACAAAAATAGGTTATACCAAATAGTCAGGTCTGCTGAAAATATCATTGGTGCTAGTTTGCCCTCCTTACAGGACCTGTACTATTCCAGAGTCATGAAAGGGGCAGGGAAAATCATCACCGACCCTTCACATCCAGGACACCATCTTTTTGAACTATTATCATCAGCCAGGTGTTATAGATTAATACGTACCAAAAGAAGCAGATATAAGAACAGTTTTTTTCCACAGACATTCAAGTTCATAAACATTTAACTCAGCTTATTAGGCTGGGGTATTCTTTTTCCCAAGCCTCCTTGGATTCTGCAGTATTGCTTACATATTGTTAATTCCTGTTTCTTTCAGAGTTTATTTCAGTATTTGTTGCACTTTGCACCTTGTATGTATATCCATGTTTACTTTTTGGTCTTGTTCTTAATAATTGCATGTATGTCGTTTGTCTTGTTCTTAATAGTTGTATGTATGTTGTTTATGTAATTCATACTTGGAGAGTCACTGAAACTAGAGTCAAATTCCTTGTATGCATGCATACTTGGCCAGTAAATGTGATTCTGATTCTGATGTCACTCAAGGACACAACAAGCATGTGGCCTAGTACTCTGTTAGTGATACTGATGCCTAACATACTTACCTTAAACACATGCCTTAATTGGACTGGAAAGAGTAGCCTCACTCTGGCACTGCCTCTACAACACGGCTAACACAGCTCCCACAGTCACTCCTACAGCTTGTTGTTTTCCAAAATGTTCACAGTCTCTGCCTATGCCTATTACCTGCAGCAGCAGCTGCAGCCTGTAGCACACCCATCTCTATGTAAAAGTTGATGCTACAGACCTACCCTCTGCGATGAAGTAGTCTCCTCACCCCAGTAATGTCCAGCACAACTTATCAGAAAGGGCCCTTAATCTACATGAAAACCTTATATATTGAACTGTGGTTGCATGTGATGGGCTGATGATAGTGCAAATCAGCTATGTTGGCTGCAATTAGCATTTCAGAACCACAGATTGGTTAAGAGGCAATCACCTTCTGATGAGAAGCATGTTAAAAGGCAAGCAGCTGGCTATGGGAAACCAGTCTGTAGGAGACTTTCCTCATACAAAACACACGTATGCAAAATATTGCCTATCAGCACATATCAGCAGAGGAGTACTGCACTCCATCAGGTATGTAACCATTTTTTTACATCAGGATGTAGATGTGTGAATATACTTAAGGGGAATAGGGATCACAGCAATAAACTGTTCTTAGAACTGTGATAATGACATGTCAGTGATCTCCAGATTTGTTATACATACAAAGGATATGCAGTACCTCAAAGGTGGAATGTATAATGTCAGTGTGGCACACTGGGCTAGTGGGACTCCCCCTTTATAGTGGTTGTAATTGCACACTGCTATTTGTTTGGCACAGTTGTTTACACATATTACATATTACCAGTGGGGTTGGCCCTTGGGGTCACACTACAGCATACTCCAGTGTGGGCCGTATGATTGGGTCTATATTAGAACACCGAATGTTCAAAATTTTGAGTGTTCTAATATCAAAAATTAATCGAAAATTGAAAACATCGAAGTTACAGAACAGTGAATTGTTCCAAAACACATACACACAACACAAGCACACCAAACAAACAGCAATCCACACACATACACCTAAACTCTTATACCTAACCCTACACTAAACTATACATACACCACTAACTATCCACTTACCTTAACCCAAACCCTAACCCTAAGGTCCGTCACTATCACACAGTCACCTCACCCGCACCCTAACCCTAACTCACCTACCCCGCCCTAACCTTCACGTCCACACATTCGCACACTTACCTGAACCCCACCTGTAACTTTCCACCACAGCACTGAAAATACCGAAACAACAGAAATGGACAACCAAATTCTTTCCCTAGGAAAAAATTTGGTTTTCAGTTTCTTTGATATTTTCAGCGTTCGCTGAAAACGGGTCGATATTATAACACTCGAAATTTTGAACATTCGGTGTTCTAATATAGACCCGTATGAACATACAGTAGTATCTGTCATGGCACACATGAGAACACCTGACTATTGATAGCATTCTAGTTGTATCCACATGCTTAGTATGTTTGCATAGTGTGGAATATGACATGTGTGATCAAGTAGTGGATATTGCCAACCATTTTGTCCTTGCTGCATCTCTACATAGTGTACTTCCAGGTATGTGAACCTGACATGTATTCTCATGTTGTTGTCTTTCAGGAAACATGCATGCACGATGAAGTGCAGCTTTCACAGATGCAGAGAATAAGTTGATACTGGAAGGGCTACATTAACACCATGATGTCCTACTCTCCAGGGAGAGGCACAACAGGGAACAGCGGGAGGCACTGTGGGCCGACCTTGTCTGTGATGTCATTGCCACAGGACATATGAGCAGATGCAACACATGTGCAATGGGCATGATCAATGCTGTACGCAGAAGAGTGGTAGATGTAGCCAGGGATTGTGGCACCACCAGTGTAGGGCCTGCAATGGAACAACCACACTCAGCCACAGAGGAATTCTTGGCAAATCTAGGTGCACATGACATCTCCCAGGCATCCATTACACCCTACATTGTGGATGTGGGTGCCACAGTTTCCATGGCAGAGGAGCATGCAGGTAAGATCAGGTTGATCAGCACTGCAATACTGTAGTATTCAGTTTGTGAGGACATACATAGTCTTTTGCATGTGTCATATCTCTCTGTTGTGGGGGGGGGGGGTTAACTGCAGTTTGACTGTCATGCCCAGATTTTGACCACTATAACAATTAACACAGTAACTACTATAAATGTGAGATATATGGCTGTATTAACATGTGGTGGTAGAACATGTGTTGGTACTGACATTACCTGTCCCTCAACTATTCATAGGTCCATCAGGTATTCCACAAGCCTGTGGTCCTGCTCCTGATAAGCATGATACTGCTTTGCTATTGATGTATGTTTACAACATTATAATCTCTAGACTGTTATCCCAGGCCTGCCACCTGCATTGCTGTACTGTTGGCATGATTACCAAATGCACACATATTATCTGACTAAACACATGTTAGACTCATACTTATACATTGTAGGTGTGACCACACTGATAGATGTGATAGTATTGTCATGACAGTACAGAGTGTCATATGTGTCAACTGTGCTGTGTCTACTCTAATGTCAACAGTGTACCTCACTGTTGCTGATGAGACTGCAGTGTAATGAAAGTTTATGTACAAGTAACTACAGCTGTTACAGGGAAAAGTACTAAGAGTACTTTCCTACAGTCCTACTATATGAGGTTAGGTTATCAACAGGTCTGTCATAGTGACAACAATGTATAGAGACTTACATATATTACAACGTACTACTGCAGGGCATAATAGTGCAGGTAGTAATGTACTGCTTTTTCCTTTCTTATCACAAGTGACAGGGGGGGTTGGTCTCTGTCTCCTACACAACCTGATGTCAGTGTCTCCTCAGACTCTAATGATGATGGTAGCCACAGTATGGCACAGGTGGGGTTTCAGAAGCTGAATCTGTCTCAGAGGTTGACATCCCTCTTCTGAACCCATTTTCACTGCACACAGTCAGTATGCCCATATATGCCCAGTCCCTGGAGGCCACAGATACTGGATAAACAGTGGGTGGGGACATTGAACAGGAAAGTGTGGCAACTATGGGTCCAGTGAGTGTAGACATTGGCCATAACCAGAGAGCTGGTGAGGTCACACATATGCGGATTGACAGGGGTGCTTTTAGGAGGCCTGCTGTCCATCCACCACCTGTTGCAGGTGTCACATCACGGGTCACTCGGAGCATGTTTTGGGCCGTCATGGAGGCACAGCAATGTTCTGAATGGAACTCCAGATGTATGCTTAGGGTTATGGATGCAGCATAGTCTGAAATCTGTGACTGCCTCCACCACACTGGGGACACCCTGGATTGGCTGACTGATACAGTGGACAGAAGGTGGGCTGAGACAGTATCTGTCTTGTACTGCATATTGTCTGTGCTGGAATGTGTGGTTGGAGTTGAGCATTGAACACATGGATATAGCTCAGTAACCCCATCTGGTGAGAGTTCACGTGGCTGTTCACAATCATGCTCCCATAGTGCCAGTACATCCAGTGCTACAGAAGGGAGAGTGCTGTCCACACCACAACATGGCAGGCCATGGGCTCATGGTCCTGAGCATTCCCATGGGGACATGGTCCCAGCAGACAGCAGTCACTGTCAGGTGCTAACACCACTTTTGACTTTTGGCATGGAGGTGCCAGTGCAGCTCCTGGCAGAGCCAGTTCCTGAGTTTGGAGCCAGAGATGATGAACTGTTATCTCGACCATGTACGGTCCAAAGATGTTCAATATACACAGATGTAGGGCTAGCACTAAACTTGACTGTGTACACTACACAAACACATTCACACACCACTGTCAAATGCAGGTCACCTACAGACACACAAGGCACATTTCCATGGTCCATCTTATCTGCTTCCCTTCCTGACACACACACATGCTGTCAACCGTTTGGGTCAGCCTAGGCCTCCTGCACCCCCACACAACACCCTGTGCAAGTGATGATACCTGTGCCACATCCCTGCCATCCTCGCCATTAATTCAGGGAAATGAAGTTATGTGCCTGATGCACAGGGTGACTCTATTAGTTAATATGTATTTGTGAAATGCAGTGTTGTTTTGAAATGCCACTTGTAGTAGTTACCAACAGATACTGTATGTATGCTGACATCTGTCATGAGTATGCCACATACTTTTGTGTACCTTAAGTTGTACAATGTTGTAATGGCTGAATAGTTACACAATGACAGGTGTGTCATGGACCTGTTTATGTTTCTGTTTCAGGGGTCTGTTGGGATAATCTGTGGATACACAGCAGCAATGAAGCAGCACAGAATGGCATGTTAGCACAGCAGAAATATGTTTTCAGCAAGGTACAGCACTATAAGGGAATGGCTCCATAGGTTCATATTTATATAACAGGCTAACAAGGACAATGGCAGCATCCAGCGTACTCATGCATCCCTAACCTGTGAACAGGTCTGATACCCTTGATAAGTGTCACCAGGATTTTGGGAACTCACACATCTACAAGCTGTGGTGATGGAGAATACCCATCTAGAAATGTTCTGTGTCCAGTACAGACAGTTTCCTGACACAAATTATGATTGTCATGTTTTGTATCTCATTGTGCAACCTGCACATGATGTGTGTCACAGCAGATGTGTGCATCACATGCATGGGGGCCTGTTTCTTGTAGGGTGTACTGCCTGTGTTACATATCTGTCTCACCAGCATGTATTATGTATACCTCATTGATGCTGTAGGCATGTAGAACAGGTGAGATATGTGTTATCCCTGCCACAGATATGCAGGAGGTACACAGTGGGATCTCACATCCCCTCCAAAGCATGTAAGAGACAGAATACACATGTATGGTCATGACACAGACTCCATAGGACATGTTAGCTACAATGAGTATTGGTGTACCATGGAACCTGTGTGGCTGCTACAGTTGTACAATATGTCTGTGTAGTGACACAGTAAGGGTGCCATTACACATGATGATAAGTGTGATGACTGCCACAATCAGTATAGCAGTGACAGTCTGGGAATTACATCCCAAACCTGTCAGTATAGATTGTACAACAATGAATGCATACCCACATCTTACCAACTAGCGAGAGTCAAAGGCTACATTACTCTCTGTGTTCATGACTCCATATGCAATGGCTCAACTGTGTGTGGTGTACAGACACTACATTATTTTGCAGGGGTGAATGATTTCCCACAGGATAGTACTGTGCAGTCATTGGCATTCAGTCTGTCAGTGGCCCAGAAACAAATGCCTGTGTGTTAGGCCATCCTGGATAACTGTTGGTTCTGTGTGGGATTCTGTGACAGCTCCTAATATGCAATCACCTGCTAATGTACTCAGTCAAAGGTCACTAACAGTAACTGTGACTGCAGAAAGGAAATAGGTCGAAAGAGTATGTCAGTAATGAAGGATGGTGAACTCCACTACTCCACTGGTGACTGGCATCATTGCAGCATAGGTCTCCCAATGCTATCTTCCCAGAGTATGACTGTCAGACACTTGCCTATTCAGCAGCTGACATAACACTCTGTACATGACATACACAGTTTCCAGCAAGGCCTGTTGGCCTAATATTGTCATACACCTTGTCAGGCCATGGTTGGTGGAGTGAGACATATGTCCGACATCCATTGCATAGTGTAACAGTCAATGGGCTCTGCCAGTTACAGTCAGTAGGCATGATCTGGCATTGTGCAAAAGTAACAGTGTTTGGTCCAATTTCAGTAGATGTATGACACCATTAGTGCTCGTATCCATGCTAATTCCTATCACAGCATTTCAGGTGACATGACTCAAACATCTGGGGACACCACTTGGCACTATATGCTTGCTGTCACTTCCAGCATGTTACAAGAAGGGAGTCATGCAAAGTGGCTGTACAGAGCATAGACAAACATGTTAGGAAGTGTAATATGTACACACTGTGTTGCTTAGTTGTGCTGCAGTTAACTCACTCAAAGGATGGTCTACATCCTTAGCTATGATGCCCTGGAGCAGTACTGTGACATTCCCACATGGGGAACCAACATATTGCATCATGTGTTTACCAGTATGGGTGACCAGTACATCCCCCCCCCCCCAATGTGAGGTCCTTCCTGGTGGGATCTGGCAACAGATCAGTCTCCTTAGAACTACCAGCATGTACCCCCTTGCAACCAGTGCAGACATATATGTCAAGAAAGCCATTTATTACCTCCTGTGAGATGGTTGACATAGCGTGACTGCACCTCCCCCTTCAGATGGGGCATGCAAGTATGCAGAGCTCTACTCCCATGCAGACTGTCAGGAGCATTACAACTGCATGAACTTGGCTATACATGACAGGAGGGACACAGGCTTGTCATGGCTCAGCAAACCTGACTGGTGGCCAACTGCCATTAGCAGGCTGTACAATAACAGGTGGATAGTGCTGTGAGATAGTTGGAGTGAGGGCACCCGCCTAACATGGAGGCACTACCTCCTCAGCTAAAAGATGCACATAGTGTTGTTGTGATGTTGTGTCATCACAGTAAGTGACAAAAGTAGCCACTCACACAAAGCAGAACCACAACACACAGAGTAGTTATGTGTGTGTGACCTCAAAGGATAGGCCCAGATTGTCGGTGACCTCATACATCATGTTGCCACACATGATGGGTCTGTACTCATGTCTAACTTGTACTCATACATTGTCTGCATCCACTACACTCCCTTGTCCCCCCCACATGTGACACATAACATTCCTACAACCTGTCCCATAACTTCCATATTTACAGAGCAGTTCATCACTGGCCTCTCATTGGAAGATACACAGCATCTACTGTACATGCTAACATTCCAGGCCGCATCCCACGTGATCTGACAAGGATTACTAACAACATTGGGATACCCTTGCAGTCATACTAACACCAATGGTTGCACTCTGAGTTGAGGGCGGCAGAGCTCAATGAGTTCTTGTAGTATGTACCTGTCCATCCTGTAGTGCTCTGCAATCTCCAGCTCATAAAGTTCCTGGAAGGTTACCCTGGGCCTGAACACTCTTCTCCTTCTCTGTCTAGGCCCTTTGTCAGCAGCAGCACTGTCTTCAGCATCTAGCACATACAGATGTAGCAGACCTGCAGCAGCCCCTAGCATTCTCTCCCAAGTCAGTATTCCAATGGTGCAGATTATGGGGGAAAAATCAGATTGTGAGTTGTATGTATACTTTATAGTGCTCTGCTCTAGGTGCTAACTTTATGATTGGCTACCTATGATGCATTCCACCTGCCTGGTATATCACTGACATCATGTAATGGCCCTAGTTTAAGTTAAACAGGGATCAAAAACTAATTACTATGTCATTGGCTTTTAGATACACTCAGCATTGTGGCGCACTGCACAAACTGGTGCCCCGTAGGTCAACAAAGCTTAGCACTTAGTACTCATCCCCCCAGATTTCCACACTCAACATAATTGCATACCATGCTACCACAGGGAAACATGCTTCCCTTAGCTAAAGAAAGTTTAGAAATGAGTGCACACACCCCCCTGGAAGGGCATGCTCAGCACGGTGGTGTGCCATGCAATCGGGTGCAGCTAAGCTGAAATAAACTTAGATGTCATTGGACACACCCTTCCCTGATGTCAGCTACCTCTTGTGCAAAAAACAACATGGTTCTCTGCCTACATGAAGGGGATATGCAGACACGATTGCCCCTTTATGCTATTCAGTAACTCCACCTCATTTGCATTAGGATCCATGCTCACAGCCTGTAAACTACATGCTTCCTAGCCATACCACGTTAGCAACAACACCAGTGCACCATTGTAGACACTCCACACAAGGTCCTGTAATACATTTCAGTCACATAACATTAATTTTATTTTTTCCACTTTTTTTATTTTCATAAAGCATGTTTGCACATTGTGGTATGCCATGCAAACATGACCAGATTATTAAAAAATAATAATAATTTAACTTATTTCCTTTAATTTTTCAGACACACAGGAGGATAGTTTTGCTCATATCTGTATGTGGTATGCCATTTCTGTCCATATATCTGCATTTTTACAGCCCCTTTTGTCTGTCTACACTCCTATACATAGAATTTTTCCATATATACTGCAAACACTGACACAAGGTCTGAAGAGCTGACTATCTGCTTGCTGGATCACTTTACCTGCCTCATTTGCATGAGATTCACCTGCTTATGAAGTGATTTGCATACCACAGAAATTCCCATGTTTGTGTGTGCATGCGTGCCACTCAGCAGTGTTTACTAAATCTAAAACCTGCTTACTTTCGTGTAAGCAGAGCAGCGTGATGCATACATGGTAAAAAAATGTGTAGGCTTTATTAAATTCCTCGTTAGTCTGGAAAACAGAAATAGGGGATACACATTTTTCACTAAAGTAGAGCCAGATTTATCTATAGGGTCATAGGTTCATAGGTTCATAGGTTGGTAATAGGCTATCATCCCTAGGGCCTATGCAAGCCTAGCCATAACAATTCCCTGGATATTTCTTCCCACAGTATTTACTTCTCTGGACCCCTGTCTAGCAGGGTGACTGACATGATCCCTGGGGTAAATTTCCTATCTCCCATCCAATCATCAAGGTTCCTTTTGAAGAGGGCCAATGAGACATTCTGCTTGACATGTATGGTCAGTCTATTCCAGAGTATGGGGACTCTCTGGGTCAGGAATCTATCCCTCCAGCATGTTTTGCTCCTTTATCTGTTAAAAAATTTAATTTTGTGGCTTTCTGTAGTGTTTACTGTCTGTAGGCTAATAACTTTAGTATCTTCATGGGTAACTGTTTTATTTTTGCATTTAAAAGCATTCTGTAGTGTCTCTTTGCTCCTTTATCTGTTTAAAATCTTTCATTTTGTGGCTTTCTGTAGTGTTTACTGTCTGTAGGCTAATAGCTTTAGTATCTGCATGGGTAACCTATTTTGTTTGCAGTTAAAAGCATTCTGTAGAGTCTCTTTGCTCCTTTATCTGTTTAAAAAAATTCATTTTGTGGCTTTCTGTAGTGTTTACTGTCTGTAGGCTAATAGCGTTAGTATCTGCATGGGTAACTGATTTGTTTGCATTAAAAGCATTCTGTAGAGTCTCGTTGCTCCTTTATCTGTTTAAAAACTTTCATTTTGTGGCTTTCTGTAGTGTTTACTGTCTGTAAGCTAATAGCTTTAGTATCTGCATGGGTAACTGATTTGTTTGCAGTTAAAAGCATTCTGTAGAGTCTCGTTGCTCCTTTATCTGTTTAAAAATTTTCATTTTGTGGCTTTCTGTAGTGTTTACTGTCTGTAGGCTAATAGCTTTAGTATTGGTCCCCACCCTCCCTGTTCGTGTCTTGTTGTTATACTTGGTGACTTTGCAGTTGCCCGCCCCTACTGTAAATCTGATCTGGGACACTCCTCCCAGTCTAGTGTCATTAGCTCATTCTACTTAATACAGAGAGAACATCTGAGAAGGCCTTCTGTTTCTCTTGTTTTCCCTTTCAAAAAAAAAAAATGCCTGAATCTCCTTGTGTTCTGACTGTGCTTCTCAAACATTTTGGAAATATAGAGTATATTTTAAAGCATTTATTATAATTGTAATTGCCTTAATATTGCTACAACTCAAGTGCTCTAGGTTGCACTGCATCTGAATTGTTTGTATGTTTTAGCTGCTTTTCTGTATATATAGACTTCTCTGTATATGTAGACTAGCTACTTATTCTGCTGTATTACTGCCTCTTAAATCATTTTTCAGTTGTGCACTTGCCTTGCTTCATTTAAAAAGTTTTAAATTGCTAATTTTGTAGGGAATTGTTATGGCTAGGCTTGCATAGGCCCTAGGGCCGATAGCCTAGTACCAACCTATGAACCTATGAACCTAAGAGACTCTACAGAATGCTTTTAACTGCAAACAAATAAGTTACCCGTGCAGATTAGTTAATAGCAATAAAATACACTAAAAACTATGAAGCAGGCAATAAAAAGTGCTATATATACATTGCTAGAAACAATAATGAGTATAAATAATCCAAAAAAACAGGATATATATATCTCAGCTCAAAGTTGTAGTCAACGCCCCTCCTCCACTCTTCTCAGTGTGTATAGCAGTGAAAGATTTTAAGAGATACTGAAAAATCTTGGCTCATACTTCAGTCTGTGTATTTACCAGAGTGGTTAATGCTAAAAACAAAATATGTTTCTCATAATCATTGGGAAATAACCTAATGAACTACTAAATAATGGCTTCTACAGTTAGCAAAAATATTTTGCCCATGACCAGTGAATTCAAGAAGACTGACAGATGCAGCCCTAGATATATGGATCTATGTGGTGTAAATTCTCCCCCGGATTTACTAATTTGCCATGCAGGACTAAACTAGTCCTGCACGTAAGCGGCAGTTTAAGAGGAGAATAGCAGCGCACCATGCATAATAATGAAGGCATGCTGCCTGAACTCCAAATCCTACACTGAGCGTGAATGAGTGCAGGGGCGTGACTGAGAGGAGAGCTCTCAGAATAAACATGCCCCTGCAAAGCAGAACAGAAGAAAGTGTAAATAAATGAGCGAACCTACTCATAGGTGTCTACATATCTCCATCAACAGTCCCCATGCGTTCAACAGCAACAGTACATTGAAATAAAATGAAGAAACCCTTGTATTTATTTTTTTTAAAACCCCGAGTACAGCTAACCATAGGTGCGAGTGTTTGCCTATCACTTAGCTACGATTAAAGCAGCTGAAAAGGCTGAAGAGGATAACAAGGAATATATATGCAAATGAAGCAGCACAGCAATAGTGTAGTGGTTAGAGCATCCGCCTAATGAGCAGGCATTCCCGGTTCAAGTCCCACTGCCGCATATATCATTTTCCATGTGAAAACTGTATATGAACATATATTTACATCTTTTTGCCATATAACCTACATAATAACATTTAAATGTGAACTGGAGTATTGCATGAAATGCACATGTGAAGTGTTAGTGTCATAATGAATAAGGCACTAGTAAGCAGGTTTAAGCACAAATAAGCAGCAGTAAGCGTGTCTAAGTGTGATTGCATGGAGGTAAGCATTGCCCACACAGATTAAGCAAAGTAGAAGCTAACTGAATGCAAGAAACGGTAACTGGAGGTTAGCAGTGCTTACCACCACGCAAACCCGCGCATATCCGCTTACAACTGCTTTAAAGTGCCTTAATCACTCTGGATCCAATGGCCCATGTTCTGTCCAGCAACAAAATTAACTGCCTCTGCAAGGCTCAAACTCAGGACCCTATACATTATAGTCACAGTAGTTAACCACTAAGCCATCATAGCAATAGATAAGAATGAGGTATCAGCAAACTAATCCTCACCACAGGAAAATCAAACCAAACATGCAAACTGAATCTATGTACAGTGTGATGTTGGATAACCTGCTACATAACATAAATATATGTACTGCAGTAAGCATAGATTTGAGGTGTTATTGTAATAAAGTGTAGAAGCCCCCAGGTCCCCATACAGTGTATGTACACATGAATCACAGATACCAGACACATATATAACCTGTAATAAAGAATAAATAATTGCCAAATGGCAAATATAGTGCTAATTAACTATTAAACAATGCTAACTGCAGCACAGCTCAAGTTAGTAAGTGTAAGTAATGTGTAGGGGAGTCATTTCAAACTGCCTAGTGGTATACCCCTTTAAGCAGTGCCAACCCCATGTAAACAGGTCTGCCCATAGCTTAGCCTTTTCAAAACTGGCCAATCATGGGGAAGTGCAGGAAAATGGCCGTATTTAAACCACACAGGTGGGAATACTACACATAACTGGCTGCAGCTTCCTACTGCAGGCAGAATGGCTGGTGTGGGTGAAGGCACTCGATTTAGAGCGCAGTGCTGGGGCATCCAGGAGTAAAAAAATCATGGTATGGCTTCTGGTAAAACACCATGATCAGAGACTACTGCAGGGCCAGTACCAGGGCTCGCAGTATAAAAGGAGGCCTGGGACAGTCTTGCCCATGACCTCACCAGTGCCACAGGTATCCACCGGACTGGTGAGCAGGTCAGGCACCATCATGCTGACCTGAAGCAGTGGAGGGGGGATGTGCTGGAACAGTGGATCCAGGAGTCTAGGCAGATGCCCAATGCCCCAGGACTAACTACTCATTCTAC
Organism: Protopterus annectens; assembly: GCF_019279795.1. Classification (NCBI taxonomy): domain Eukaryota; kingdom Metazoa; phylum Chordata; order Ceratodontiformes; family Protopteridae; genus Protopterus; species Protopterus annectens. The sequence continues at coordinate 1,660,138,885 of NC_056731.1, read as the reverse complement.
TAAGTAGTAAATAATTGCCTAGCTTGTGTGTACTATGGATAGGTATAGCTAAATATCACTGCATTTCTCTGACAACTGCAGATGAGCAGGCTGCAAACCAGCAAGCCCATGGTCCTAGGCTGCAAAGGCTGCATCGTGAGGCAGGTTAGTAATCAGTCTGCATGTACTGTCATAACAAATAAATATAAGAGCCTTAGAAAGTGTTGTACCAGTAGAAATAAATGTGTAATAGTCTGTGAATAAAGGTATAACCCCTGGAGTGCTTCTGCTTACTCTTCTCTCATATGTTGGCGATCTGTTCCATACTATAAATAGTAATGTTGTATCTTAAGCAGTGTCACCCACACCGTGGTATGCAGATAAAATAGGGAGGAAGTCCTGCATAACAATATTGGAAGTGTCAAGAGGTCAGTTATATTGTACAAGTTAGGGAGACTTAGATAGAAAACAGTTGAAAGCTTTACATCAATTCCCTGATAGCAGTGTACTGTGATGTTAGCTATAATATTTTGTCACACACAGCAGGGGATTGAATCCTAGGAGTACTACTAAGTTGTATGCATAATCATACCCCACAACTGTACAGATTTTGATACAATGTTCAGATATAAATCTGTATGCATACTTACACTCAACAACAGCACAGAATTTGCTAGAATATTCAAAATGTAAGTTGTATGAAAATTCATATCCCACAACTGTCCCAATCTGCCCAGCATGTCCAGATAAATGGCCCATATCACCAGCTTGGTACCCTATTCCACTGAAAATCCAGTGTGATGTTCCAAGAATTGTAGACAGCTGTCAATGACATATAACTGATATTCAAATGTGTACATAGTCAGAGAATGTATATGGGAACAAACCTGTCATTCTAGCACCTCACCCAGGGATTGTTTGTGTCTTTCAGCTTTTTCCCAGTTAGGGGTCACCACAGCGGAACTCCAGTCTGCTAATGATTGGTAGTGGATTTTTACATACCGGGTTACCAGCCCTGATGCACAACCTTCAACAAAGGCACACCCCATTCACGTATGCCTCCACACAGAAGATGCTCTAGCTGAGAATCGAACAGGACAACGTCTTGCTATGAGGTGACAACGCTACCGCAGCACCACCACCGCAGTCTTAGCACCTCACCCAAAGTGTATGACAGCAATTCTCAACATATGTTGCATTAAAACCTGCAGCCTGTCATGCCTGTATGTAAGACATAGGTTACATATATAATAATTCATAAACATACCAGTGTACAATATAAGGCCATTGTGTAGTGTAATAATACATGTAAGGGAAAGACCACTGCAGTGGCTAAGAATGTTGCGAAAACTACAAGGATATATTAGTTGTTAATTGAACTCTCTCTCCATATGTGCATAATAACCCAATGACACTCCTCAACTGGTATGTGTACACTCCACACTTTTGTTGGGACATATGTCCTAATGGTTTATAAATATTCACATTTGTTTCTATGCATGTGCCATGTGAAAACACTATGCACTACAATATAACATATTAATAGTCTTCTCTCTCTTAACTGCTAAGTAACAGTTCTACCCATCTCCACCTCTGGAATCTGTCTTCTCCTTTACCTTTGTACTGCACCCCAAGAATCCCATTAACCACCCTGCTTACCTTCCTCTGTACTTACCTTCACTAGACTGATTGTTTTTCACACTGTCCTGCTGCCTACCTTCCTTGGGTGTATCCCGCTCCATTCGCCATGCGGGCTCACTCCGCTCCCCTACCCTACCACCAAATCCCACCCCCAGTGCATCTACACTTATACTCACCTAACCACTCCTACTTCCTCTCTACATATTACACCCCTCCCTTTTCACCACCATACTCTTCCTACCCCCTCCCCTACACACCACAATCCTCTCCTACTTACTCTCTACCTATTACACTCCACCCCTTTCACCACCATCTTCTTCCTACCCCCTCCCCCTATAACCCATCTCCTCACACTTCCCTTCATATTTAATAACACAATATCTATTTCTAACCCTTTTCCCTACACTACATATTCTACTTTATCAAAGCCTCAACATGCTTACAAAACTTATACCATTCCCAATTCAACTACTACTTCTTCTGAACCTTACTTATATCACCTTACCCAGCCCAACTCCACAAATCACACACCATTCCTTCACACAACCAGCTCACTCCCTTCAACTCACACTCATTTGTCTCAATCTCCCCTGGACTGTATCCCATTAACATCCATCTATTTTTTCACTACAAACTAAGCACTACTTATAAACTCTCTAGCCCCTCTCTAACCTCCAATATCCACAGAAATCTGATAATATACAACATACAAACAAGGCAATCCATACACCTCATCAGCATAATCCAACACCTAACAACCATACTTCTATCTGGAGATATACAGCCTAACCCAGGCCCAAACACCACTTCCGCTACATCTAAATCCATCCTACTAGCTTATCTAAATACCCAAAGCATAGCTAACAAAATCCCCAACCTCCATGCCTGGCTTCTCTACAACAAACCTGACATCTTAGCTATTTCTGAAACCTGGTTAAAACCTCATATAAAAGATGCTGAAATAGTAGCACCAAACTACTCTATCATCAGAAAAGACAGGGCCCACAAAAAGGGTGGTGGGGTAGCTCTACTCTATTCATCCACCCTATCCATTACTCCCTATAACAAACCCATTCCTCACTTCTCCAATGCAGAATTAGTATTAGCTGTATTTCAATTAAATAAACACAAACACGTTTGCATAGCCTCACTTTACATCCCCCCTGGAGACAATATTTCAGTACTTGAAGATATCCTATCCTGGCTTTCTACCAATATCAGTAATGAAACTATTATCATGGGAGACACAAATATTAATTGTTCTTCCATTTATTCCCCTACACACCCCCTAACATCAACCTATATAAGTACTCTCAGCTCATCAACCTCACTACCAGGCCCTCTAAAGACTTCTCCAGTGGCGGTACCCTAGACTGGATCTTAGGCTCTCACCCCCACTACTACACTGATAGTGGAACTCTTCCTGATTCCCTCAGTGTCCACCTTCTCATTTTCACTAGACGTCTTCCATCTCCATTACAAGTAACTCATAATTACATCAGCACTCGCTACCTAAAAAACTTCAACCCAATAACCTTCTCAGACTCCCTAAAATCAATAAATTGGAACCCCCTAAAAACTCTACCCCTGGATAATGCTGTTGCTCACTTCAATACAACTTTCCTAAAACTGCTGGATAGTTTTTCCCCCATAAAAACCAAAAGAATAAGAAACAATACCACCCCCTGGCTAAGAAAAAACACACTAACTGCCATGTGACTTAGAGACAAAACCTGGGCACATTACCAAAGAAACAAAACTCCCACCACCCTTAATGAATTCAAAACACTTCGCAATACAGTTAAAAAGCTTATCACAGCAGATTGACATAATTACTTCTCCTTACTCCAAAACAACCATAAAACCAATCCTCAAAAATTCTGGAAAGGCATCACTACCCTCCTAAAACTTGGCTCAGCAGAAAACCCAAGCCCAGACCCAAATGCACTAGATATAGATCTGGCCACCCAATTCAACTCTTTTTTCATAGACTCTATTTCCAAACTAACCTCATCCTTCTCTAATAACACCTCACCCCCTACTTCTGCATCCCCCCTCTTGTCACCCCCTTCATCTCCAGTCTGTCAACTCCCACCATTCTCCCTAAAACCCATTCCTACTTCTACCATAAGAAAACTCCTGCAAAAGCTAAAACCATGCACCAATGCCCCCGATAACATTCCCTCATCCTTCCTCAGCATAGCTGCCGAAGCCATTGCCTTCCCCATCAGCATCCTAATCAATCACTCTATCCAAGAAGGTCTTGTATCCAAACTCTGGAAAAGGGCTTTCATCATTCCCTTGCACAAAGGAGGCAATAATAACAATATTACTAACTTTTGTCCCATCGCCATCCCCTCTCCTATATCAAAACTCCTAGAGAAATGTATCCATCTTCAACTCCTTCCCTATCTCTTAAATAATAACTTACTAACTTCCACACAACATGGATTCAGACCCAGTCACAGCACCATGACTGCCCTCCTTTTCTTCCTGCAAACTGTAAATAAAGCCAGAGATTCTGGCTCTACTGTATCTACCCTCCTTCTTGACCTCTCTAAGGCCTTCGATACTATCTCTCACAACCTTCTCCTAACTAAACTATCTAACCTAAACCTATCCCCTTCCTCTCTCAATTGGTTCACCAGCTATCTCTCCAACAGGCAACAAGCTGTCAAGTGGGAAAAAGCCATCTCCTCTTTCCTTAACACACCCACTGGTGTCCCCCAGGGTTCCATTTTGGGTCCTCTCCTCTTCAATATATTCATAAATGATTTCTTCCACTCAATTACTCATGCTAAACTTATTCAATATGCAGATGATTCTACAATTATCTGTGCAGCCACATCCATCCCCGCTCTCTTAAAACTGGCTCAAGACACCTTCTCTACCACAGAACAGTGGATGAAGGACAATAATCTAGCACTCAATGCATCAAAAAACAAACTTATGGTATTTACCCCCTCAAAAACCAACACCATTGATAGAAAACTATTCTCCATCACTAGCCAGAATTACACACCTCTTGAACTGGTATCTGAAACCAAACTAAAAGGAGTCCAGATTGATGACCAGGTTAAATTCAATAGCCACCTACAACTAAACATAAAAAAAACACCAAAAACTTGTCATGATCTACCGACACAATCAATTCCTCACTACATCTACTAAGCTCACTCTCGCTACTACATTTCTCATCCCTTCTCTCCTTTATGGTGCCCCTCTCCTAACAAACATACAATCATCTCTCAAAACAAAACTGTCCTCTTGTTATAATAAAATTGCCAAATTTGCCATTAGCCACAAATCATCTAGCCATCACTGAGCATCTCTCCACAAACTTAACTGGCTAGAGCTTCCCAACTATCTCTCCTATACTCAGCTCACTTTTGCTCACAAACTCATTTTTCATCCCTCTCTCATAGGTTCATAGATTAGTACTAAGCTAACTGCCCTTGTGAGCCATTTTAAGCCTAGCTAATTATCCCTTGTGAGACTCAAACCCTGCACCTTGTGTTTGTAAGGCAAACATCTTAACCATTAGGCCACCCCCCTTCTCTGTCCCTCCTTCAGCCCTACCTTTAAAATGCACCTGCCATAAAGACTCCTAAAATCTAATAACCAAAACCTAATGGAGCTGTACAAACCCCTTCACTCTCCAGGACAAAACCTCCTGTCCTTTGCCCTGGCATGTCTATGGAACTCCCTTCCTCTCTCCATCCATATCACCACCAACCTCCCTGCTTTCAAAAAATCACTGCACTCACATCTAACATCCTCATGGGAATGCTCCTGCTCCCACCCCTCATAGCCTATTCTCCACTTCCTACAGGCAACTATATCATATATTACCAGACACCAAATAATAAGCCAACTGTAATGACTTCTTATAATTCTCTAATCCTACTATTCCACTCAAGAAACTATATATTTACTACAGCAATGCTTTGTTTTTCTGCAAAATTTAACCTAAAATGTTTATTGCACCTGCTTAAATCTTGGTTTTCTACAAAATGAAACCTAAAAATTGCATTGTAACTGCTTAATCTTTGTTTTGTCTTGAACCCACAAATGACTGAAATTGTAAACTGCTGTAATATTTTTGTTACCACTGTTTTGAAGCTTTGTCTTTAACCTACAAATGATTGAAATTGTAAACTGCTGTAATCTTTTTGTAACCTTTGTTTTGGAGCATTTCCCCCCAGGACTCCATTGAAAATGGGTTCTTATTGGCCCAATGGACTAACCTGGTAAACCAACTGCAAATAAATAAAAAAAATAAATAAATAAAATACACCCATATTGGTGGACTGTTGCCATCAACGAAACCTGCATGCTCCTGTAATGGCCACTGCTGTTCCATATATGTATGTGTTCTGCTTGCTCTGCAACTGTATTAAATCTGGTGTGTTGGGTTAATGGGAATGCCTATGCATGCTGTTATAACTAATCCTGAATGTTGTTGACTGTTACTAACCCATATCTGTCATAAACCTGTGACAACACAGCTTGTGTGGGAAGGCCGGTCCCAGTGGACCCACCTGTCCCACCTCAGCTGGCCATGGTACTGGGCACCAGCACATCTGGGACCCAGCCTGGGACCTCCTCCTCTGTGGGCCCTGCACCACCTTTGGGTGGAACCACTGCAGGGGATGGGGCTCGCCCCACCTTGGCGCGGGCGTGGAGGGAAACCTGTCACCTGTCAACAGGTCCAGGCCATGGTGCATAAGGAGCTTGATCTGGAGTATCGAGAGTGGCTATGCCAGCTTGAGGGCCAAGTGGCGCTATTAGAGGGTGAACCTGCCCCTCCCACACAGCCCCAAGCACAGCCACCTTCGGGGCCGTGAAGGTGCAGTGGTGACTGCCCATGGGTGAGGACCTCAGTCCCACTGTTTCCAGTTGGGGGCTCATGGGCTTGCGACTTCCAAACACCCCTCCCCGTCCAAGGTGTTTACCCCCACGTGTCATATACTGGTCCTGTATGCGTCTTGTGTGTCTTGTCTGTTAACCTACCCAACCTACCTCCCCAAATATACCTACTACCCCTCCCCAACATCCTACTCTCACCTGAAAAAAAAGGGCAATCTGTTCCCACAAAAAAATCTCGCCCCATACATAGCTGTCCATTTCACACACATGTCCACTGGACACATGTAATCTGATCTAAGTGGCATCACAATGAATATATGTTGTCCTCACCACTCTCCCAGGGGTTTGAGGGTCCAAATGTACCTGCAAATATAGCGTATATGCACAGCTGTTGCTGTAGAAGAAATGGGCAGCTATGGACCTTTCCTATACCCTTCCTGCACATGCCTAGCTATTTTCCCTACTGTCTTTCCCTCTTTGTGCCCTGTTTTTCACCACTGTCCTATCAACCCCTTTTTCTTTTCTTTTAAAGGAATTAGCGCAGGGGTAAGCAGCAGTAAGCACTGTTAAACAGCGATAAGTGAGTTTACGTGGGTTTGCACTGGGGTAAGCTATGCCTACACAGGTTGAAAAATTTGAAGCTAACTGAATGTAAGAAAACATAAGCAGAGGTTGGCAGTGCTTACCTTCACGGAAACTCGTGCAAACCCGCTTACAACTGCTTAAAAGTGCCTTAATCAATCTGTAGCCAACGTCCCTTGTTCTGCCCAGCAACAAAATAAACTGCCTCTCCAAAGCTCAAACCCAGGACCCTACACTCCATAGTGATTTATCACTAAACCATGGCAGATATACATAACCTGTAGTTTTCACAAACATATCATGCAGCACAATCAGTCAACAGTACAGGAAATGTATTATTATCACACCACATAATCTGTTAATGCAAGAAGTCTGGATAAAGTATGCCACACTGTGGGTACAAAGAGGGATATATGTCAATTAATGCTCTGGATTACTTAAAATGCTGCTAGTTACACAGTTATATGTATTAGAACACATATGTAGAAGGAGATGAAGTCTGAAACACAAAAATGTTGCCACTAGTTACTGACTTCAATGCTGCGATCATCCATGACAATTGCCAAGTGAATGAGGAACAGGCCTAAATATGAGCCGAACATGCATGGACTTATGGACAAATATATATCTGTAAATGTAGACAGATAGACCATTTTGGGTCCTCTCCTCTTCAATATATTCATAAATGATTTCTTCCACTCAATTACTCATGCTAAACTTATTCAATATGCAGATGATTCTACAATTATCTGTGCAGCCACATCCATCCCCGCTCTCTTAAAACTGGCTCAAGACACCTTCTCTACCACAGAACAGTGGATGAAGGACAATAATCTAGCACTCAATGCATCAAAAAACAAACTTATGGTATTTACCCCCTCAAAAACCAACACCATTGATAGAAAACTATTCTCCATCACTAGCCAGAATTACACACCTCTTGAACTGGTATCTGAAACCAAACTAAAAGGAGTCCAGATTGATGACCAGGTTAAATTCAATAGCCACCTACGACTAAACATAAAAAAAACACCAAAAACTTGTCATGATCTACCGACACAATCAATTCCTCACTACATCTACTAAGCTCACTCGCTACTACATTTCTCATCCCTTCTCTCCTTTATGGTGCCCCTCCTAACAAACATACAATCATCTCTCAAACAAAACTGTCCTCTTGTTATAATAAAATTGCCATTAGCCACAAATCATCTAGCCATCACTGAGCATCTCTCCACAAACTTAACTGGCTAGAGCTTCCCAACCTCTCTCCTATACTCATCTCACTTTTGCTCACAAACTCATTTTTCATCCCTCTCTCATAGGTTCATAGGTTCATAGATTAGTACTAAGCTAACTGCCCTTGTGAGCCATTTTAAGCCTAGCTAATTATCCCTTGTGAGACTCAAACCCTGCACCTTGTGTTTGTAAGGCAAACATCTTAACCATTAGGCCACCCCCCCCCTCTGCCCCTCCTTCAGCTCTACCTTTAAAATGCACCTGCCATAAAGACTCCTAAAATCTAATAACCAAAATTCACTCTCCAGGACAAAACCTCCTGTCCTTTGCCCTGGCATGTCTATGGAACTCCTTCCTCTCTCCATCCATATCACCACCAACCTCCTGCTTTCAAAATCACTGCACTCACATCTAACATCCTCATGGGAATGCTCCTGCTCCCACCCCTCATGGCCTATGCTCCACTTCCTACAGGCAACTATATCATATATTATATACCAAATAATAAGCCAACTGTAATGACTTCTTATAATTCTCTAATCCTACTATTCCACTAAGAAACTATATATTTACTACAGCAATGCTTTGTTTTTCTGCAAAATTTAACCTAAAATGTTTATTGCACCTGCTTAAATCTTGGTTTTCTACAAATGAAACCTAAAATTGCATTGTAACTGCTTAATCTTTTTGTCTTGAACCCACAAATGACTGAAATTGTAAACTGCTGTAATATTTTTGTTACCACTGTTTTGAAGCTTTGTCTTTAACCTACAAATGATTGAAATTGTAAACTGCTGTAATCTTTTTGTAACCTTTGTTTTGGAGCATTTCCCCCCAGGACTCCATTGAAAATGGGTTCTTATTGGCCCAATGGACTAACTTGGTAAACCAACTGCAAATAAATAAAAAAAATAAATAAATAAAATACACCCATATTGGTGGACTGTTGCCATCAACGAAACCTACATGCTCCTGTAATGGCCACTGCTGTTCCATATATGTATGTGTTCTGCTTGCTCTGCAACTGTATTAAATCTGGTGTGTTGGGTTAATGGGAATGCCTATGCATGCTGTTATAACTAATCCTGAATGTTGTTGACTGTTACTAACCCATATCTGTCATAAACCTGTGACAACACAGCTCGTGTGGGAAGGCCGGTCCCAGTGGACCCACCTGTCCCACCTC